>NW_022261981.1:7698891-7703891 GCF_002021735.2 Oncorhynchus kisutch | reverse complement strand
TCAACTGAAATCTAGATAATAAACAGAGGATAAACATAACGGATTTGACTGGTTGTTTTTTTTTCTGAATACATTTGAAATGTATAAATAAACATGGTTATTTTCGGTCCGTGAGTGCCCTGGTCATGACTATTAGAGAGGAATATTTGTAGGCTACTGCATAGTAAAATATACTACATCTTTAACTTCGTTTCCAGCTAGTGTTGAGGCATGACAGAAATGGTGATGATATCCATTACATATCAACTCAACACAATGACGTGATTGTTTGGAATAACAGGCGAGGCTGTGGAGACCTCGACAGTAAAGGACGTGTGTCTTCCTGTAGGATAACCAACACACTCTGCCCTCAACTGCTGAACCAACTCTGGTTCACTGTTAGAATGATCCTCTCTCTATTTACATCTAGCTACAGTATAGTGATTTACAGCTGTAGTTAGACTGTGGTATCTAACTACTGTGTAGTGATTTACAGCTGTAGTTAGACTGTGGTATCTAACTACTGTGTAGTGATTTACAGCTGTAGTTAGACTGTGGTATCTAACTACACTATAATGATTTACAGCTGTAGTTAGACTGTGGTATCTAACTGCACTATAATGATTTACAGCTGTAGTTAGACTGTGGGTATCTAACTACAGTATCATGGTTTACAGCTGTAGTTAGTCTGTGGCATCTAACTACACTATAATGATTTACAGCAGTAGTTAGACTGTGGTATCTAACTACACTATAGTGATTTACAGCTGTAGTTAGACTGTGGTTTTCAGTAATAAAGAAGTAGAGTGTTATGTTGTGAGGCAGCTACTCATGCTGGTCTCCGTATATCATTGTTACTGTTGCTGTTATTACTGCCATTGTGTTTGGTATCAGAGGGTGGAAGTCAATGTAAGTCAATGAGAGACGAACGTGGTGCATTTCAAGCCAGTTAACTCTGACTGTAAAAGCCTCGGGGTTTTGTCCCAAACAGCAGCCCCCATTCCTTACCTAGTGCACTACCGTTGACCAGAGCCGTATAGGCCTTAGTCGAAAGTAGTGCACTAGCAAGGGAATAGGGTGCCATTTGGGGACACGGCCCCTTCTATGCCTGCAGTGCGGTATGACACTCCTTCTGATACCCAAGACTAAATAATGCATAACATAAGGTGATGTCATCTAAAAGATGATTAAGCTATTAGTTTTCTAGTTCCACACTTAAGAACGTGATTAGAATAAGTCATCGTAACTCATTCTATCAAATTCGAAAAAATGTAATTCCACATCATACATCTTGCTTGAATTAATACCATCTACGCTTGTAATCACTGTGTCAGAAATCATGTTAAATGAGGAGTAAAATTAAACATTATTAGATAAATGCCATATCGAATTGACTATTATATGTTGTGTCACATCGCATTAGAGATGCCGTGATAGTGTGGCGAGAAGAGAAAATAGGAAGTCCTCTCTGCACGCTTGATTGGTCCTTTTGTCCGTTATGCTAATGAGGAAGTTCTGCCATGGGTCTCCTGTCCTGTCAGGTGGATCTGGCTGCCGGTGACAAGACTGTTGATTGGTCAGAATGCAGAATGGTCATCTTGTTTGGTTGTTGATTGGTCAGAATGGTCATCTTGTTTGGTTGTTGATTGGTCAGAATGGTCATCTTGTTTGGTTGTTTATTGTTCAGAATGGTCATCTTGTTTGGTTGTTGATTGGTCAGAATGGTCATCTTGTTTGGTTGTTTATTGTTCAGAATGGTCATCTTGTTTGGTTGTTGATTGGTCAGAATGGTCATCTTGTTTGGTTGTTTATTGTTCAGAATGGTCATCTTGTTTGGTTGTTGATTGTTCAGAATGGTCATCTTGTTTGGTTGTTGATTGGTCAGAATGGTCATATTGTTTGGTTGTTGATTGGTCAGAATGGTCATCTTGTGGATCAGAATAGGTAAAATGTGGTCCTGTGTGACTCAGTTGGTAGAACATGGCACTTACAACAATTCCCGGGACGAACCACAAGTTCACCTACGACTGTAAAATACTTTGGAGTAAAGTGCTGAATTAAATATGGTACGGACAAAACATTAAGAACACCTTCCTGATATTGAGTTGAACCCTTTTTACCCTCAGAACAGCACCAATTCGTCAGGGCCTGGGCCTCTACAAGGTGTCGAAAGTGTCCCACAGTGTCCCACAGTGTCCCACAGTGTCCCAGTGTCCCACAGTGTTCCACAGTGTCCCACAGTGTCCCACAGTGTTCCACAGTGTCCCACAGTGTCCCACAGTGTCCCACAGTGTGTTATTCCATAGTTCTGACATCTTCACTATTATTCTGCAATGTAGAACATATTAGGGGTGGCGGGTTAGCCTCGTGGTTACAGCCTCGTGGTTACAGCTTTGGAATAGGAACAGAAAGCAGGGTAGCCTCGTGGTTACAGCTTTGGAATAGGAACAGAAAGCAGGGTAGCCTCGTGGTTACAGCTTTGGAATAGGAACAGAAAGCAGGTTAGCCTCGTGGTTACAGCTTTGGAATAGGAACAGAAAGCAGGGTTAGCCTCGTGGTTACAGCTTTGGAATAGTAACAGAAAGCAGGTTAGCCTCGTGGTTACAGCTTTGGAATAGGAACAGAAAGCAGGGTTAGCCTCGTGGTTACAGCTTTGGAATAGTAACAGAAAGCAGGTTAGCCTCGTGGTTACAGCTTTGGAATAGGAACAGAAAGCAGGTTAGCCTCGTGGTTACAGCTTTGGAATAGGAACAGAAAGCAGGTTAGCCTCGTGGTTACAGCTTTGGAATAGGAACAGAAAGCAGGTTAGCCTCGTGGTTACAGCTTTGGAATAGGAACAGAAAGCAGGTTAGCCTCGTGGTTACAGCTTTGGAATAGGAAGCGAAAGCAGGGTAGCCTCGTGGTTACAGCTTTGGAATAGGAAGCGAAAGCAGGGTAGCCTCGTGGTTACAGCTTTGGAATAGGAACAGAAAGCAGGGTCGCCTCGTGGTTACAGCTTTGGAATAGGAAGCGAAAGCAGGGTTGCCTCGTGGTTACAGCTTTGGAATAGGAAGCGAAAGCAGGTTAGCCTCGTGGTTACAGCTTTGGAATAGGAAGCGAAAGCAGGGTAGCCTCATGGTTACAGCTTTGGAATAGGAACAGAAAGCAGGGTAGCCTCGTGGTTACAGCTTTGGAATAGGAAGCGAAAGCAGGGTAGCCTCGTGGTTACAGCTTTGGAATAGGAAGCGAAAGCAGGGTAGCCTCGTGGTTACAGCTTTGGAATAGTAACAGAAAGCAGGGTAGCCTCGTGGTTACAGCTTTGGAATAGTAACAGAAAGCAGGGTGGCCTCGTGGTTACAGCTTTGGAATAGGAAGCGAAAGCAGGGTAGCCTCGTGGTTACAGCTTTGGAATAGGAACAGAAAGCAGGGTAGCCTCGTGGTTACAGCTTTGGAATAGGAAGCGAAAGCAGGTTAGCCTCGTGGTTACAGCATTGGAATAGGAAGCGAAAGGTTCCAAGTTCAAATCCCAGAACTGACAAGGTACAAATCTGTCATTCTGCCCATGAACTGTTCCTAGACCAGTTAACCCACTGTTCCTAGACCAGTTACCCACTGTTCCTAGACCAGTTAACCCACTGTTCCTAGACCAGTTAACCCACTGTTCCTAGACCAGTTAACCCACTGTTCCTAGACCAGTTAACCCACTGTTCCTAGACCAGTTAACCCACGGTTCCTAGACCAGTTAAACCCACTGTTCCTAGACCAGTTAACCCACTGTTCCTAGACCAGTTAACCCACTGTTCCTAGACCAGTTAACCCACTGTTCCAGACAGTAACCCACTGTTAGACAGTTAACCCACTGTTCCTAGACCAGTTAACCCACTGTTCCTAGACCAGTTAACCCACTGTTCCTAGAACCAGTTAACCCACTGTTCCTAGACCAGTTAACCCACTGTTCCTAGACCAGTTAACCCACTGTTCCTAGACCAGTTAACCCACTGTTCCTAGACCAGTTAACCCACTGTTCCTAGACCAGTTAACCCACTGTTCCTAGACCAGTTAACCCACTGTTCCTAGACCAGTTAACCCACTGTTCCTAGACCAGTTAACCCACTGTTCCTAGACCAGTTAACCCACTGTTCCTAGACCAGTTAACCCACTGTTCCTAGACCAGTTAACCCACTGTTCCTAGACCAGTTAACCCACTGTTCCTAGACCAGTTAACCCACTGTTCCTAGACCAGTTAACCCACTGTTCCTAGACCAGTTAACCCACTGTTCCTAGACCAGTAACCCACTGTTCCTAGAACCCACTGTTCCTAGACCAGGAACCAACTGTTCCTAGACCAGTTAACCCACTGTTCCTAGACCAGTTAACCCACTGTTCCTAGACCAGTTAACCCACTGTTCCTAGACCAGTTAACCACTGTTCCTAGACCAGTTAATCCACTGTTCCTAGACCAGTTAACCCACTGTTCCTAGACCAGTTAACCCACTGTTCCTAGTCCAGTTAACCCACTGTTCCTATACCAGTTAACCTCACTGTTCCTAGACCAGTTAACCCTCTGTTCCTGTTCCTAGACCAGTTAACCCACTGTTCCTAGACCAGTTAACCCACTGTTCCTAGACCAGTTAACCCACTGTTCCTAGACCAGTTAACCCACTGTTCCTAGTCCAGTTAACCCACTGTTCCTATACCAGTTAACCTCACTGTTCCTAGACCAGTTAACCCTCTGTTCCTGTTCCTAGACCAGTTAACCCACTGTTCCTAGACCAGTTAACCCACTGTTCCTAGTCCAGTTAACCCACTGTTCCTAGACCAGTTAACCCACTGTTCCTAGACCAGTTAACCCCACTGTTCCTAGACCAGTTAACCCTCTGTTCCTGTTCCTAGACCAGTTAACCCACTGTTCCTAGACCAGTTAACCCACTGTTCCTAGACCAGTTAACCCACTGTTCCTAGACCAGTTACCCACTGTTCCTAGACCAGTTAACCCACTGTTCCTAGACCAGTTAACCCACTGTTCCTAGGCCAGTTAACCC
>NW_022261981.1:7663891-7696391 GCF_002021735.2 Oncorhynchus kisutch | reverse complement strand
TTCAGCATTAAATATCATGAACACTTTCCAACCTGAGCTTTGGTCTCATTCATTCAATGACGGACATACGCGTCAGCGAAGCCTAGTGGTTAGAGCGTTGGACTAGTAACCGGAAGGTTGCAAGTTCAAACCCCCGAGCTGACAAAGTACAAATCTGTCGTTCTGCCCCTGAACAGGCAGTTAAGCCACTGTTCCTAGGCCGTCATTGAAAATAAGAATTTGTTCTTAACTGACTTGCCTAGTTAAATAAAGGTAAAAAAATAAAAAATAACAAGATATGTCATAGTAGAGTAGTGGTCTGAGGGAACACACTCAATGTATTGTAGATATGTGATAGTGGAGGCCTGATGGAACACACTCAATGTGTTGTAGAGTAGTGGTCTGAGGGAACACACTTAATATATTGTAGAGTAGTGGTCTGGGGGAACACACTTAATGTATTGTAGAGTAGTGGTCTGGGGGAACACACTTAATGTATTGTAGAGTAGTGGTCTGGGGGAACACACTTAATGTATTGTAGAGTAGTGGTCTGGGGGAACACACTTAATGTATTGTAGAGTAGTGGTCTGTGGGAACACACTTAATGTATTGTAGAGTAGTGGTCTGGGGGGAACACACTTAATGTATTGTAGAGTAGTGGTCTGGGGGAACACACTTAATGTATTGTAGAGTAGTGGTCTGTGGGAACACACTTAATGTATTGTAGAGTAGTGGTCTGGGGGAACACACTTAATGTATTGTAGAGTAGTGGTCTGTGGGAACTCACTTAATGTATTGTAGAGTAGTGGTCTGGGGGGAACACACTTAATGTATTGTAGAGTAGTGGTCTGTGGGAACACACTTAATGTATTGTAGAGTAGTGGTCTGGGGGAACACACTTAATGTATTGTAGAGTAGTGGTCTGTGGGAACACACTTAATGTATTGTAGAGTAGTGGTCTGGGGGAACACACTTAATGTATTGTAGAGTAGTGGTCTGAGGGAACACACTTAATGTATTGTAGAGTAGTGGTATGAAATGTAACATCATGTAATATTTTTTAATTGTACATAACTGCCTTAATTTTGTTGGACCCCTGGAAGAGTAGCTGCTGCCTTGGCAGGAACTAATGGGGATACATAATAAACCCCAGGAAGAGTAGCTGCTGCCTTGGCAGGAACTAATGGGGATCCATAATAAACACCAGGAAGATTAGCTGCTGCCTTGGCAGGAACTAATGGGGATACATAATAAACCCCAGGAAGAGGAGCTCCTGCCTTGTCAGGAACTAATGGGGATCCATAATAAGCCCCAGGAAGAGTAGCTGCTGCCTTGACAGGAACTAATGGGGATCCATAATAAACCCCAGGAAGAGTAGCTGCTGCCTTGAGAGGAACTAATGGGGATCCATAATAAACCCCAGGAAGAGTAGCTGCTGCCTTGACAGGAACTAATGGGGATCCATAATAAGCCCCAGGAAGAGTAGCTGCTGCCTTGACAGGGTCTTATGGGGATCCATAATAAACCCCAGGAAGAGTAGCTGCTGCCTTGGCAGAAACTAATGGGTATCCATAATAAACCCCAGGAAGAGTAGCTGCTGCCTTGACAGGAACCAATGGGGATCCATAATAAACCCCAGGAAGAGTAGATGCTCCCTTGACAAGAACTAATGGGGATCCATAATAAACCCCAGGAAGAGTAGCTGCTGCCTTGACAGGAACTAATGGGGATCCATAATATACCCCAGGGAGAGTAGCTGCTGCCTTGTCTGGAACTAATGGGGATCCATAATATACCCCAGGAAGAGTAGCTGCTGCCTTGACAGGAACTAATGGGGTTTCATAATAAACCCCAGGAAGAGTAGCTGCTGCCTTGGTAGGAACGAATGGGGATACATAATAAACCCCAGGAAGAGTAGCTGCTGCCTTGACAGGAACTAATGCGGCTCCATAATAAACCCCAGGAAGAGTAGCTGCTGCCTTGGTAGGAACTAATGGGGATCCATAATAAACCCCAGGAGGAGTAGCTGCTGCCTTGGTAGGAACTAATGGGGATACATAATAACCCCCTGGAAGAGTAGCTGCTGCCTTGGTAGGAACTAATGGGGATCCATAATAAACCCCAGGAAGAGTAGCTGCTGCCTTGGTAGGAACTAATGGGGATACATAATAACCCCCAGGAAGAGTAGCTGCTGCCTTGGCAGGAACTAATGGGGATCCATAATAAACCCCAGGAAGAGTAGCTGCTGCCTTGGTAGGAACTAATGGGGATACATAATAACCCCCAGGAAGAGTAGCTGCTGCCTTGGCAGGAACTAATGGGGATCCATAATAAACCCCAGGAAGAGTAGCTGTTGCCTTGGCAGGAACTAATGGGGGTCCATAATAAACCCCAGGAAGAGTAGCTGTTGCCTTGGCAGGAACTAATGGGGATCCATAATAAACCCCAGGAAGAGTATCTGCTGCCTTGGCAGGAACTAATGGGGATCCATAATAAACCCCAGGAAGAGTAGCTGCTGCCTTGACAGGAACTAATGGGGATCCATAATAAACCCCAGGAAGAGTAGCTGCTGCCTTGACAGGAACTAATGGGGATCCATAATAAACCCCAGGAAGAGTAGCTGCTGCCTTGGCAGGAACTAATGGGGATCCATAATAAACCCCCGGAAGAGTAGCTGCTGCCTTGGCAGGAACTAATGGGGATCCATAATAAACCCCAGGAAGAGTAGCTGCTGGTTTGGCAGGAACTAATGGGGATCCATAATAAACCCCAGGAAGAGTAGCTGCTGCCTTGACAGGAACTAATGGGGATCCATAATAAACCCCAGGAAGAGTAGCTGCTGCCTTGGCAGGAACTAATGGGGATCCATAATAAACCCCAGGAAGAGTAGCTGCTGCCTTGACAGGAACTAATGGGGATCCTTAAAATTCCCCAGGAAGAGTAGCTGCTTCCTTGGCAGGAACTAATGGGGATACATAATAAACCCCAGGAAGAGTAGATGCTGCCTTGACAGGAAATAATGGGGATCCATAATAAACCCCAGGAAGAGTAGCTGCTGCCTTGGCAGGAACTAATGGGGATACATAATAAACCCCAGGAAGAGTAGATGCTGCCTTGACAGGAACTAATGGGGATCCATAATAAACCCCAGGAAGAGTAGCTGTTGCCTTGGCAGGAACTAATGGGGATCCATAATAAACCCCAGGAAGAGTAGCTGCTGCCTTGGCAGGAACTAATGGGGATCCATAATAAACCCCAGGAAGAGTAGCTGCTGCCTTGGTAGGAACTAATGGGGATACATAATAACCCCCAGGAAGAGTAGCTGCTGCCTTGGCAGGAACTAATGGGGATCCATAATAAACCCCAGGATGAGTAGCTGCTGCCTTGACACGAACTAATGGGGATCCATAATAAATCCCAGGAAGAGTAGCTGCTGCCTTGGCAGGAACTAATGGGGATCCATAATAAACCCCAGGAAGAGTAGCTGTTGCCTTGGCAGGAACTAATGGGGATCCATAATAAACCCCAGGAAGAGTAGCTGTTGCCTTGGCAGGAACTAATGGGGATCCATAATAAACCCCAGGAAGAGTATCTGCTGCCTTGGCAGGAACTAATGGGGATCCATAATAAACCCAGGAAGAGTAGCTGCTGCCTTGACAGGAACTAATGGGGATCCATAATAAACCCCAGGAAGAGTAGCTGCTGCCTTGGCAGGAACTAATGGGGATCCATAATAAACCCCCGGAAGAGTAGCTGCTGCCTTGGCAGGAACTAATGGGGATCCATAATAAACCCCAGGAAGAGTAGCTGCTGGTTTGGCAGGAACTAATGGGGATCCATAATAAACCCCAGGAAGAGTAGCTGCTGCCTTGACAGGAACTAATGGGGATCCATAATAAACCCCAGGAAGAGTAGCTGCTACCTTGGCAGGAACTAATGGGGATACATAATAAACCCCAGGAAGAGTAGCTGCTGCCTTGACAGGAACTAATGGGGATCCTTAAAATACCCAGGAAGAGTAGCTGCTTCCTTGGCAGGAACTAAGGGGATACATAATAAACCCCAGGAAGAGTAGATGCTGCCTTGACAGGAAATAATGGGGATCCATAATAAACCCCAGGAAGAGTAGCTGCTGCCTTGGCAGGAACTAATGGGGATCCATAATAAACCCCAGGAAGAGTAGCTGCTGGTTTGGCAGGAACTAATGGGGATCCATAATAAACCCCAGGAAGAGTAGCTGCTGCCTTGACAGGAACTAATGGGGATCCTTAAAATTCCCCAGGAAGAGTAGCTGCTTCCTTGGCAGGAACTAATGGGGATACATAATAAACCCCAGGAAGAGTAGATGCTGCCTTGACAGGAAATAATGGGGATCCATAATAAACCCCAGGAAGAGTAGCTGCTGCCTTGGCAGGAACTAATGGGGATACATAATAAACCCCAGGAAGAGTAGATGCTGCCTTGACAGGAACTAATGGGGATCCATAATAAACCCCAGGAAGAGTAGCTGTTGCCTTGGCAGGAACTAATGGGGATCCATAATAAACCCCAGGAAGAGTAGCTGCTGCCTTGGCAGGAACTAATGGGGATCCATAATAAACCCCAGGAAGAGTAGCTGCTGCCTTGGTAGGAACTAATGGGGATACATAATAACCCCCAGGAAGAGTAGCTGCTGCCTTGGCAGGAACTAATGGGGATCCATAATAAACCCCAGGATGAGTAGCTGCTGCCTTGACACGAACTAATGGGGATCCATAATAAATCCCAGGAAGAGTAGCTGCTGCCTTGGCAGGAACTAATGGGGATCCATAATAAACCCCAGGAAGAGTAGCTGTTGCCTTGGCAGGAACTAATGGGGATCCATAATAAACCCCAGGAAGAGTAGCTGTTGCCTTGGCAGGAACTAATGGGGATCCATAATAAACCCCAGGAAGAGTATCTGCTGCCTTGGCAGGAACTAATGGGGATCCATAATAAACCCCAGGAAGAGTAGCTGCTGCCTTGACAGGAACTAATGGGGATCCATAATAAACCCCAGGAAGAGTAGCTGCTGCCTTGGCAGGAACTAATGGGGATCCATAATAAACCCCCGGAAGAGTAGCTGCTGCCTTGGCAGGAACTAATGGGGATCCATAATAAACCCCAGGAAGAGTAGCTGCTGGTTTGGCAGGAACTAATGGGGATCCATAATAAACCCCAGGAAGAGTAGCTGCTGCCTTGACAGGAACTAATGGGGATCCATAATAAACCCCAGGAAGAGTAGCTGCTACCTTGGCAGGAACTAATGGGGATCCATAATAAACCCCAGGAAGAGTAGCTGCTGCCTTGACAGGAACTAATGGGGATCCTTAAAATACCCCAGGAAGAGTAGCTGCTTCCTTGGCAGGAACTAAGGGGATACATAATAAACCCCAGGAAGAGTAGATGCTGCCTTGACAGGAAATAATGGGGATCCATAATAAACCCCAGGAAGAGTAGCTGCTGCCTTGGCAGGAACTAATGGGGATACATAATAAACCCCAGGAAGAGTAGATGCTGCCTTGACAGGAACTAATGGGGATCCATAATAAACCCCAGGAAGAGTAGCTGTTGCCTTGGCAGGAACTAATGGGGATCCATAATAAACCCCAGGAAGAGTAGCTGCTGCCTTGGCAGGAACTAATGGGGATCCATAATAAACCCCAGGAAGAGTAGCTGCTGCCTTGACAGGAACTAATGGGGATCCATAATAAACCCCAGGAAGAGTAGCTGCTGCCTTGGCAGGAACTAATGGGGATCCATAATAAACCCCAGGAAGAGTAGATGCTGCCTTGACAGGAAATAATGGGGATCCATAATAAACCCCAGGAAGAGTAGCTGCTGCCTTGGCAGGAACTAATGGGGATACATAATAAACCCCAGGAAGAGTAGATGCTGCCTTGACAGGAACTAATGGGGATCCATAATAAACCCCAGGAAGAGTAGCTGCTGCCTTGGCAGGAACTAATGGGGATCCATAATAAACCCCAGGAAGAGTAGCTGCTGGTTTGGCAGGAACTAATGGGGATCCATAATAAACCCCAGGAAGAGTAGCTGCTGCCTTGACAGGAACTAATGGGGATCCATAATAAACCCCAGGAAGAGTATCTGCTGCCTTGGCAGGAACTAATGGGGATCCATAATAAACCCCAGGAAGAGTAGATGCTGCCTTGGCAGGAACTAATGGGGATCCATAATAAACCCCAGGAAGAGTAGCTGCTGCCTTGTCAGGAACTAATGGGGATCCATAATAAATACATATACAAATACCACAGCTAAAGGCTGTTCTTAGTCACGACTCAATGCTGAGTGCCTGGATACAGCCCTTAGCCATGACATATTGGCAATATAGCACAAACACCTGAGGTGCCTTATTGCTATGATAAATTGGTTATCAATGTAATTTGAGCGGGACAAATGTACTGTTTTGTCATACCGTGGTTTACGGTCTGTTATAAACTGGTTGGTTCAAGACATGAATCCTGATTGGCTGACAGCCATGGTATATCAGACCGTATATAACGGATATGAGAAAACATTCATATTAAGTTGGTAACCAGTTTATAATAGCTATAAGGCACCTCGGGGGTTTGTTCAGAACAGCTATTAGCTGTGGTATATTGGCCATATACCACACCTCCTCGGGCCTTATTACTTGAATATATAATGGCTGTCAGCCAATAAGCATTCAGGGCTCGAACCACCCAGGACCATACTGGTCTAGGATCAGCCCATGATAGCACCACACCACATTAACCAGTGTCAGGAATCAGGACCATACAGGTCTAGGATCAGCCCATGATAGCACCACACCACATTAACCAGTGTCAGGAATCAGGACCATACAGGTCTAGGATCAGCCCATGATAGCACCACACCACATTAACCAGTGTCAGGAATCAGGACCATACAGGTCTAGGATCAGCCCATGATAGCACCACACCACATTAACCAGTGTCTGGAATCAGGACCATACAGGTCTAGGATCAGCCCATGATAGCATCACATTATCAGTCTCCTTCTGTCCTGGACAGCCCACTCCAGCTCCATCAGGATAATGTGATGTCTATTAGATGGATGACCAGGCTCAACAGGCTCATAGCCGAGACCCTTCAAAAACATACAATATTCAAACCAGGCTTCACATTCAACGTTTAGGTTGTAATCATATTACTGTTGCATTTAAAAACATTAGTCTACAGTGAATTCGTTGCATTATTAGTGGTTTTGACTGAGCCTGAAAACAGGAATGCATTTGAAAGTAAGTGGAGATGGCGATTGTGGTGCCCACCCAACATGAATGAATAAATGATAGAACTACTAGTCCTAATGGACATGGCTGCTTAAACACAGCCTACATTATTTATCAACCCGCCCATTTCCCCCACACACACACACACACACACACACACACACACACACACACACACACACACACACACACACACACACACACACACACACACACACACACACACACACACACGACACACACACACACACACACACCACACACACACACACACACACACACACACACACACACACACACACACACACACACACACACACACACACGACACACACACACACACACACGACACACACACACACACACACACACGACACACACACACACACACTAATATTTAGATTTTTCTAACAGTCTGTTTTTTCCCAATTCCCCGTCTTTTCCCATTTCATGCACTATAAAGTACCCAGAATGCCCTGCAGAGTGATACATCACTTAAGTACATATTCTTTATCCCTTTACACTTATGTGTATAAGGTAGTAGTTTTGGTGATTGTTATTACTTGGTTATTACTGCATTGTCCGGAACTAGAAGCACAAGCATTTCGCTACACTCGCATTAACATCTGCTAACCATGTGTATGTGACAAATAAAATTTGATCTGATTTGATTTGAAGTTCTCACGGAGTGTAGTGTTTTGTGTTATACACACCATTCATATTCTACGTGTGTACCTAAAGAGGATGTCAAAAGCACTAATGAATAAAGTTTCAGTATTCTCCACATCACGCCCAAATGCTTAGGCTACCTTCCATAGAAGAAGAGTGGGGACATGTGCTTGTGATTAGGCAGGTTCGACTGCTATCAAAGCTACCTACACATTAAATATTCAACTTTCTCTTCCTCCCAGATCAAGAGGGCTTAAACAGGAGCCATTGTGGACTTTAAACAGCTTGATAAAATACATTGGAGATCGGAGGGGTATATATAATTGTGTCGTGTCAGGTTAGAGCCCTTACTTGCTATTTGCCGGAGCCGAAGACTCTGTAATGTGGCAAGATGAGTCATAACGATACTGTCACGGCTGGATAACTGAGTCTATCTACCTTTTAGCTTCGCCATCCTAGTCTTAATGACGGCTGATGAGCTATCTTAACCACATCAGTGTTGTCCTTAAACACACACGAACACACACACACACACACACACACACACACACACACACACACACACACACACACACACAGACACAGACACACACGCACGAGCACACACACACACACACACACACAAAACAGGGATTAACTCTGGTTCTGTTGTCCAGCAGGGATTAACTCTGGTTCTGATGTCCAGCAGGGATTAACTCTGGTTCTGATGTCCAGCAGGGATTAACTCTGATTCTGATGTCCAGCAGGGATTAACTCTGATTCTGATGTCCAGCAGGGATTAACTCTGGTTCTGATGTCCAGTAGGGATTAACTCTGGTTCTGATGCCCAGCAGGGATTAACTCTGATTCTGATGTCCAGCAGGGATTAACTCTGATTCTGATGTCCATCAGGGATTAACTTTGGTTCTGTTGTCCAGCAGGGATTAACTCTGGTTCTGTTGTCCAGCAGGGATTAACTCTGGTTCTGTTGTCCAGCAGGGATTAACTCTGGTTCTGTTGTCCAGCAGGGATTAACTCTGGTTCTGTTGTCCAGCAGGGATTAAACCTGGTTCTGATGTCCAGCAGGGATTAACCCTGGTTCTGATGTCCAGCAGGGATTAAACCTGGTTCTGTTGTCCAGCAGGGATTAAACCTGGTTCTGATGTCCAACAGGGATTAACTCTGGTTCTGTTGTCCAGCAGGGATTAACTCTGGTTCTGTTGTCCAGCAGGGATTAACTCTGGTTCTGTTGTCCAGCAGGGATTAACTCTGGTTCTGTTGTCCAGCAGGGATTAAACCTGGTTCTGATGTCCAGCAGGGATTAACCCTGGTTCTGATGTCCAGCAGGGATTAAACCTGGTTCTGTTGTCCAGCAGGGATTAAACCTGGTTCTGATGTCCAACAGGGATTAACCCTGGTTCTGATGTCCAGCAGGGATTAACTCTGGTTCTGATGCCCAGCAGGGATTAACTCTGATTCTGATGTCCAGCAGGGATTAACTCTGATTCTGATGTCCATCAGGGATTAACTTTGGTTCTGTTGTCCAGCAGGGATTAACTCTGGTTCTGTTGTCCAGCAGGGATTAACTCTGGTTCTGTTGTCCAGCAGGGATTAACTCTGGTTCTGTTGTCCAGCAGGGATTAACTCTGGTTCTGTTGTCCAGCAGGGATTAACTCTGGTTCTGTTGTCCAGCAGGGATTAACTCTGGTTCTGTTGTCCAGCAGGGATTAACTCTGGTTCTGTTGTCCAGCAGGGATTAACTCTGGTTCTGATGTCCAGCAGGGATTAACCCTGGTTCTGATGTCCAGCAGGGATTAAACCTGGTTCTGATGTCCAACAGGGATTAACCCTGGTTCTGATGTCCAAATGGGATTAAACCTGGTTCTGATGTCCAACAGGGATTAACCCTGGTTCTGATTTCCAAATGGGATTAAACCTGGTTCTGATTTCCAGCAGGGTTTAACTCTGAAGTCCAACAGAGATTAATCCTGGTTTTGAGGTCCATGCGGTCCTCACACCCAATACACTGTTAAGTGGCTGAGGCTTTAACAGGGACAACCCTGTCCACAGGAGGCTGAGGCTTTAACAGGGACAGCCCTGTCCACCTGAGGATGAGGCTTTAACAGGGACAACCCTGTCCACCGGAGGATGAGGCTTTAACAGGGACAGCCCTGTCCATCCGGAGGATGAGGCTTTAACAGGGACAGTCCTGTCCATCCGGAGGATGAGGCTTTAACAGGGACAGCCCTGTCCATCCGGAGGATGAGGCTTTAACAGGGACAGCCCTGTCCATCCGGAGGATGAGGCTTTAACAGGGACAGCCCTGTCCATCCGGAGGATGAGGCTTTAACAGGGACAGCCCTGTCCATCCGGAGGATGAGGCTTTAACAGGGACAGCCCTGTCCATCCGGAGGATGAGGCTTTAACAGGGACAACCCTGTCCATCCGGAGGTACCGGTACAGAGTCAATGTGCAAGGGGTACGGGTTAGTGGTGGTAATTGAGGTAATATGTACATGTAGGTCGAGTTAAAGTGACTATGCATAGATAATAAACAGAGAGTGTCATTGGGAACACGGCGCTTTAAAACAGAGTTACCTCTGCTAATGATGAAGCCTCTACATGACGGACGTGCAGGCGGCAGGCGCCATATGTAGGCAGTCAGATTTCACCATCAACACTTGCCAAGCACAGTTTCACACTCTTAATTTACCGGCTTCCTTGAGAGTTCCTCGCCACAGGTGTAAGGCGTCTGGAACTCAGAAACGCGATTCGAAAAAGCCAAAAATGCTTCCTCTCGGTATATTAAACACAGAAAACATGTCTGCATTGATGAGAGCTAATTGACTGTGAAGTGAATTGGAGATCGTATCCAACTTAAACCTCGTCATATCAACACTGTTAGGCTACGTTTACACAGTCAGCCCAATTTGATTATAAAAAAAAATTTCTCGTCCCAATTACTCGCAGCAGATCTGATCTGATTGGTCAAAAGACCAATTAGTGGTAAAAAAAAAAGATCAGAATTGGACTGCCGTAGCTTTTCTGTTAGCTTGGATCAGGTGTTTAGTGCTCCGTCTAAACCGTTGACTTCGGCTCATTTACAAGTCATGTTCTTTTATGAGAGAAATTCATTTATCACAGTCACACTTCCTGCAGTTACATTTAAACACCCTTTCAGATTTAAATCCGGTTCTTCTTCTTCTTTTTCTTCTTCCGTTCGTCTTTCCACTTTGGCAAATGTGTGAAGGAGTTTGTCTTATTTTCAAATATAATTGCAATTAAGACAAGTTGACAGCGGAACTCAACACTATTTAACCTCGAAAAGACTTCTGGTCCGATAATCAGCATTTTAATAACTAATGGCTCTAATGTTCACATTGAGAACAGAGACACTGTGAACATACTAGTTCATTAGAGCTGTTGTCTCCCTGACTTTCCCCCTCTCCCTCTCCCTCTCCCTCTCTCTGTCTCTCTCTGTCTCTCTGCCTCTCTCTCTCTCCCTCTCCCTCTCCCTCTCTCTCTCTCTCTGTCTCTCTGCCTCTCTCTGTCTCTCTCTGTCTCTCTCTCTGTCTCTCTCTCTCTCTCTGTCTCTCTCTGTCTCTCTCTCTGTCTCTCTCTGTCTCTCTCTCTGTCTCTCTCTGTCTCTCTGCCTCTCTCTGTCTCTCTCTCTCTGTCTCTCTCTCTCTCTGTCTCTCTGCGTCTCTCTCTCTCTCTCTCTCTCTCCCTCTCTCTCTCTCTCTGTCTCTCTCTCTCTGTCTCTCTCTCTCTCTCTCTCTCCAGACTGTGAAAGTGAATCCTATTAAGTGAACAACTCAGGTTGAAGCAGCAGCCGTGTTTGACAAAGAGTCTGCAGTCAGCTAGTTCCTCTCTAACACAGCTGCTGTTGACTCCCAACACCAGACGTGTTAAAGATGCTGAGGACTGTCACCAGAGGTAGCACTGTGTGGCCATGCATGAGTGACAGTTTAGCTTCCGTCCCTCTCCTCGCCCCAACCTGGGCTCGAACCAGGGACCCTCTGCACACATCGACAACAGACACTCTACGAAGCCTCGTTACCTATCGTTCCACAAAAGCCACGGGCCTTTTGCACAAGCTAGGGGAACAACTACTTCATGGTCTCAGAGCGAGTGACGTCACCGATTGAAACGCTATTAGCGCACACCACCGCTAACTAGCTAGCCCTTTCACACCGGTTACACAGGAGTGGGTTCAGGCATTGTGAATAGAGGGCTTCGATCGAACGTCAGGACCCCTGACTTCTATGAGTCAATTATCTTACACATCAACAATCAGCAACACCACCCGTACAATTAATTAGCTTTTCTAATTTTGACTATTTTAACACACTGAGATGTAAACAAATATAAATACTAATTTAATTTAATCATCTTTTCTTTTTTCTCTATGAAGGTTGAAAAGGAGCCACTCTCATCGACCTGTACAGACTAATATCCTTCAGGTTTTCATCTGGAAGACTGAGTGTTGGCTCAGTGCTGCTGCCTGCTAGTTCATCTGTGGCATGCAGATGAGATTGGTGCTGCCTGCTAGTTAATCTGTGGCATGCAGATGAGATTGGGGGTAATTGCTAAATATTCCTCTTTGTTTCAGGGACCTTTGATGATCCCAGAGCTACACTGCTAGGCCTTTATCAGAGCACAGAGTAATTAGGAGAGGAGAGAAGAGAGAGGGGAAGATGGCGAGAGGAAGGAAAGAGGAGAGGAGAGGAAGGAGAGAGGAGAGGGAGAGAGAAGAGAGGAGAGGAAGGAAAGAGGAGAGGAGAGGAAGGAAAGGGGAGAGGAAGGAGAGAGGAGAGGAAGGAGAGGAAGGAGAAGGGAGGGAAGGAGAGTGGAGGGGAAGGACACAGAAGAGAGGAGAGAAAGGAAAGAGGAGGGGAAGGAGAGAGAAGAGGAAGGAGAAAGGAGAGGAAGGAGAGAGGAGAGAGAAAGGAGAGAGGAGAGAGGAAATTAGGAGAGAGGAGAGGAAGGAGAGGAGAGAGCAAAGGAAGGAGAGAGGAGAGGAAGGAAAGAGGAGAGAGCAGAAGAAGGAGAGAGAAGAGGAAGGAGAGAGCAGAGGAAGGAGAGAGGAGAGCAGAGGAAGGAAAGAAGAGAGGAAGGAGAAAGAGAAGGAAGGAGGGTAAGGAGAAAGGAGAGAAGGAGAGTGGAGGGGAAGGACACAAAAGAGAGGAGCGGAAGGAAAGAGGAGAGGATGGAGAGAGGAAGGAGAAAGGAGAGGAAGGAGAGAGGAAGGAGAGAGGAGAGAAGAAGGAGAAAGGAGAGGAAGGAGAGAGGAAGGAGAGAGGAGAGAAGGAGAGAGGAAGGAAGGAGAGAGGAGAGGAAGGAGAGGAAGGAGAAAGGAGAGGAAGGAGAGAGGAAGGAGAGAGGAGAGAAGAAGGAGAGAGGAAGGAAGGAGAGAGGAGAGGAAGGAGAGGAAGGAGAAGGGAGGGAAGGAGAGTGGAGCGGAAGGACACAGAAGAGAGGAGCGGAAGGAAAGAGGAGAGGATGGAGAGAGGAAGGAGAAAGGAGAGGAAGGAGAGAGGAAGGAGAGAGGAGAGAAGAAGGAGAAAGGAGAGGAAGGAGAGAGGAAGGAGAGAGGAGAGAAGGAGAGAGGAAGGAAGGAGAGAGGAGAGGAAGGAGAGGAAGGAGAAAGGAGAGGAAGGAGAGAGGAAGGAGAGAGGAGAGAAGAAGGAGAGAGGAAGGAAGGAGAGAGGAGAGGAAGGAGAGGAAGGAGAAGGGAGGGAAGGAGAGTGGAGCGGAAGGACACAGAAGAGAGGAGAGAAAGGAAAGAGGAGGGGAAGGAGAGAGAAGAGGAAGGAGAAAGGAGAGGAAGGAGAGAGGAGAGAGAAAGGAGAGAGGAGAGAGGAAATTAGGAGAGAGGAGAGGAGATGAGAGGAAGGAGAGTGGAGAGGAAGGAGAGAGAAGAGGAAGGAGTAAGGAGAGGAAGGAAAAGGAGAGGAGTGTGGAGAGGAGGGAGAGAAGAGAGGAGAGGAAGGAGACAGGATAAATGTTTTCATCTTCACACTGATGACGGGGATTTGGGCCTTGTCTTTACAAAGCAGTATATCATTCTTGTCGGACTCATTAAAGAAAGAGTAACCACTGTTCTGATGTCCAGAAACGCACATGTACATAATGAGTTATAAACCATGTGAAAAAATAACAAAATGGAACAGTTGGTTAGAAGCCAGTAAAATGGCAGCGATCCCCTCAGGCACCATTATGTGTGTGTGTGTGTGTGTGTGTGTGTGTGTGTGTGTGTGTGTGCGTGTGTGTGTCCGTTTGTAAGTTTGTGTGTGTGTGTGTTTTGCCTTTATCTGTGTCCGTGCCTGTGTGTGTGTATGTGTGTGTGTGTGTGTGTGTGTGTGTGTGTGTGTGTGTGTGTGTGTGTGTGCGTGTGTGTGTGTGTCCGTGTGTAAGTTTGTGTGTGTGTGTGTTTTGCCTTTATCTGTGTCCGTGCCTGTGTGTGTGTGTGTGTGTGTGTGTGTGTGTGTGTGTGTGTGTGTGTGTGTCCGTGTGTAAGTTTGTGTGTGTGTGTGTGTGTGTGTGTGTGCGTGTGTGTGTGTGTCCGTGTGTAAGTTTGTGTGTGTGTGTGTTTTGCCTTTATCTGTGTCCGTGCCTGTGTGTGTGTGTGTGTGTGTGTGTGTGTGTGTGTGTGTGTGTGTGTGTGTGTGTGTGTGTGTGTGTGTGTGCGTGTGTGTGTGTGTCCGTGTGTAAGTTTGTGTGTGTGTGTGTTTTGCCTTTATCTGTGTCCGTGCCTGTGTGTGTGTGTGTGTGTGTGTGTGTGTGTGTGTGTGTGTGTGTGTGTGTGTGTGTGTGTGTGTGTGTGTGTGTGTGTGTGTGTGTGTGTGTGTGTGTGTGTGTGTGTCCGTGTGTAAGTTTGTGTGTGTGTGTGTGTGTGTGTGTTTTGCCTTTCTCTGCGTCCGTGCCTGTGTGTGTGTGTGTGTGTGTGTGTGTGCGTCCGTGTGTGTGTGTGTTTTGCCTTTCTCTGTGTCCGTGCCTGTGTGTGTGTGTGTGTGTGTGTGTGTGTGTGTGTGTGTGTGTGTGTGTGTGTGTGTGTGTGTGTGTGTTGTTTTTGTCAAGCATCAAGTTCAGACTTGGATGTAATTGATTCAGGATGTCCTGGTGAAAAGGACGTGTCTCAGTTTCAGAAATAATTTCCTCTCAGTCAGTGTTGGAGTGTGAGAGATAGACTGGGATAGATGGGAGTTTGGGGATTGATTGCCAGATTGAGGCCAGAGGGCTGAAGGGTGGAGTGTTGGTCTCTTGTTGTCAATGGGCTTTATTCACCCATTATGGTGTAGAAAGAATTGGTGCACAACCAGAACCATTATAGTGTTAGTCACTGAGGAGACTAAAGCATTAATCCATGTGGTGTAAATAACCCAATGAGAAGACTAGAGCATTAATCCATTGGGGTAAATAACCCAATGAGAAGACTAGAGCATTAATCCATTGGCGTAAATAACCCAATGAGAAGACTAGAGCATTAATCCATATGGTGTAAATAACCCAATGAGAAGACTAGAGCATTAATCCATTGGTGTAAATAACCCAATGAGAAGACTAAAGCATTAATCCATTGGTGTAAATAACCCAATGAGAAGACTAAAGCATTAATCCATTGGTGTAAATAACCCAATGAGAAGACTAGAGCATTAATCCATGTGGTGTAAATAACCCAATGAGAAGACTACATCATTAATCCATTGGGTGTACATAGCCCAATGAGAAGACTAAAGCATTAATCCATTGGTGTAAATAACCCAATGAGAAGACTAAAGCATTAATCCATTGGGTGTACATAGCCCAATGAGAAGACTAAAGCATTAATCCATTGGTGTAAATAACCCAATGAGAAGACTAAAGCATTAATCCATTGGTGTAAATAACCCAATAAGAAGACTAAAGCATTAATCCATTGTGTGTAAATAACCCAATGAGAAGACTAAGGCATTAATGCATTGGTGTAATTAACCCAATGAGAAGACTAGAGCATTACTCCATTGGTGTAAATAACCCAATGAGAAGAGTAAAGCATTAATCCATTGGTGTAAATAACCCAATGAGAAGACTACATCATTAATCCATTGGTGTAAATAACCCAATGAGAAGACTAGAGCATTAATCCATTGGGTGTAAATAACCCAATGAGAAGACTGAAGCATTAATCCATTGGGTGTACATAGCCCAATGAGAAGACTAAAGCATCAATCCATTGGTGTAAATAACCCAATGAGAAGACTAAAGCATTAATCCATTGTGTGTAAATAACCCAACGAGAAGACTAAAGCAGTAATCCATTGGTGTAAATAACCCAATCAGAAGACTAAAGCATTAATCCATTGTGTGTAAATAACCCAATGAGAAGACTAAAGCATTAATCCATTGTGTGTAAATAACCCAATGAGAAGACTAAAGCAGTAATCCATTGGTGTAAATAACCCAATGAGAAGACTAAAGCATTAATCCATTGGGTGTAAATAACCCATTTGTGTAAGCCTTTTCCCAGTATTTTAAATTTGGCCCAATATTTCACAGTATTTTCAAATTCCACAGATATAATCTTTTAGTACTGTTCTTAAAACCATCACAGCGTTTCTGAGAATATTTCCCTTCCTGTTTGGGAAGTGTGTGTTGCCCATTCAATCCATATCTCCTCTGACAAAGTGGCTGTGTGCGAATTGCTCCAGATTAGTGCCATTTCAGGGTAGATTGTGAACAATTATATGCGCAGATCTGTGGGGAGTAGCTGTGGTCTCTGGGGAAACACGGGCCCTGGGGAGTGATGGAATGTACGCCTGCACTCACACAGACTGCACGTAAGGTCTGCCTCATACAATAACTAGCATACAGACAGACTGAACATCTGATCTGCCTCATACAATGACTAGCATACAGACAGACCGAACGTCTGGTCTGCCTCATACAATGACTAGCAAACAGACAGACGGAACGTCTGGTCTGCCTCATATAATTACAAGCATACATACAGACCAAACCTCTGGTCTGCCTCATACAATGACTAGCATACAGACAGACCACACGTCTGGTCTGCCTCATACAATGACTAGCATATAGACAGATCGCACATCTGGCCTGCCTCATACAATGACTAGCATACAGACAGAGTGAAGGTCTGGTCTGCCTCATACAATGACTAGCATACAGACAGACTGAACGTCGGGTCTGCCTCAAACAATGACTAGCATACAGACAGAACGCACGTCTGATCTGACTCATACAATGACTAGCATACAGACAGACTGAAGGTCTGGTCGTCTGCCTCATACAATGACTAGAATACAGACAGACTGAAGGTCTGGTCTGCCTCATACAATGACTAGCATACAGACAGACTGCACATCTGGTCTGCCTCATACAATTACTAGCATACAGACAGACTGAACGTCTGGTCTGCCTCATACAATGACTAGCATACAGACAGACAGCACATCTGGTCTGCCTCATACAATGACTAGCATACAGACAGAGTGAAGGTCTGGTCTGCCTCATACAATGACTAGCATACAGACAGACTGAACGTCTGGTCTGCATCATACAATGACTAGCATACAGACAGAACGCTCGTCTGATCTGACTCATACAATGACTAGCATACAGACAGACTGAAGGTCTGGTCTGCCTCATACAATGACTAGAATACAGACAGACTGAAGGTGTGGTCTGTCTCATACAATTACTAGCACACAGAGAGACCGAACATCTGGTCTGCCTCATACAATGACTAGCAGACAGACAGACCTCACGTCTGGTCTGCCTCATACAATGACTAGCATACAGACAGACTGAACGTCTGGTCTGACTCATACAATGACTAGCATACAGACAAACTGGAGGTCTGGTCTGCCTCATTCAATGACTAGAATACATAGAGACTGCAGATACAGGACTATATGTCAGGCAGATACAGGACTATATGTCAGATACAGGACTATATGTCAGATACAGGACTATATGTCAGATACAGGACTAAATGTCAGATACAGGACTAAATGTCAGATACAGGACTATATGTCAGATACAGGACTAAATGTCAGATACAGGACTAAATGTCAGATACAGGACTATATGTCAGATACAGGACTAAATGTCAGATACAGGACTAAATGTCAGATTCAGGACTGATAAAGGAATCTTTGAGTCACACTGTTCTACATATATTCGTGGCCCGGTTATTTAAACATCATGTCTCTTATCAAATACAAATGATATGTTTAAATCTACAATGAAATCACCATTCATCAAGATGATTGACAGCCACGTCCTTGTATAAGGCACACTGATGATATTTCCAGAAGGTTTTTCAGCTCAACACAGATCTGTGCTGACTTTACTGACGTATACAACCTGCTAAAGTCCTCGTGGGACGAATTAAATGGAGAAAAAAAGTGAAATTTGATCTGCTCCACTTTAAGCACATGTACTGTTGCCGTTTGGAACATTAAGGGTTTTAGTGACCCCATATACTGTTGCCGTTTGGAACATTAAGGGTTTTAGTGACCCCATGTACTGTTGCCGTTTGGAACATAAAGGGTTTTAGTGACCCCATATACTGTTGCCGTTTGGAACATTAAGGGTTTTAGTGACCCCATGTACTGTTGCCGTTTGGAACATAAAGGGTTTTAGTGACCCCATGTACTGTTGCCGTTTGGAACATTAAGGGTTTTAGTGACCCCATGTACTGTTGCCGTTTGGAACATTAAGGGTTTTAGTGACCCCATGTACTGTTGCCGTTTGGAACATAAAGGGTTTTAGTGACCCCATATACTGTTGCTGTTTGGTAAAGAAAGGGTTTTAGTGACCCCATATACTGTTGCTGTTTGGTAAAGAAAGGGTTTTAGTGACCCCATATACTGTTGCTGTTTGGAACATAAGTGGTTTTAGTGACCCCATATACTGTTGCTGTTTGGTAAAGAAAGGGTTTTAGTGACCCCATATACTGTTGCTGTTTGGAACATAAGTGGTTTTAGTGACCCCATATACTGTTGCTGTTTGGAACATAAAGGGTTTTAGTGACCCCATATACTGTTGCTGTTTGGAACATAAAGAGTTTTAGTGACCCCATATACTGTTGCTGTTTGGTAAAGAAAGGGTTTTAGTGACCCCATATACTGTTGCTGTTTGGAACATAAAGGGTTTTAGTGACCCCATATACTGTTGCTGTTTGGAACATAAAGGGTTTTAGTGACCCCATATACTGTTGCTGTTTGGAACAGAAAGGGTTTAAGTGACCCCATGTACTGTTGGTGTTTGGAACATAAAGGGGTTTTAGTGACCCCATATACTGTTGCTGTTTGGTAAAGAAAGGGTGTTTTGAGTATGATAGTGTTAAATATAGTTTGCCTATAATAGGTTTGAAGCTGTTTGACACATTTTGTTTTTTCATTGTATAATTGTGGCATTGTTAATGACGAGGTATGATGCGATATTCAGTAACCGTTAACGAACCTAGACTGCTGGGGGGTTGTCCACTTCAATTTAAAGCCAAATATGTTGGCTATTCAGAACCAGCATTCCTTCTCCGTGACGTTTAAACAGACATGTTTCATGTGTTTCTTTAATAGCCGTATTCATTACATACAGATGGTTTCAATATATTGACATAGTGGAGAAATGGAGTGGGTCATAGTTTCAGTTGTATAAATGTTATGAATTAATGCATTGATCACCTCCATATTTTCCTGTCTGGCTCATTAGTTTTATGTTCTTTAAACGTCAACTCTATCACTGCCACTGTGTGTATTTAAGTGAACGAACGGTAATACAATTATATGAAATGAAATTACACACATATAAACATTTTAAAAAAGACACATTTTGAACTGTGCGTGACCGGCACCTCTTCCTGACTCTAGTATTATGAGTCTATGCACATTTGAGATGGGCTCGCCAATGAGAAGGGGAACCATCGAGGGGGGGGGGGGACCCTCCATCTTGACAGGGGGAAAGGTTACAGTGCGACTCCTGTTGAGAGTTTCCAAAGCTTCCCATCTTCAAAGTCATTAGGATTTATTTTTTTTACTTTTTATAATTAGCAGACACATCTTACAGATCGTCAGCTGCAGCGGCTCCCGGGGGACTAGTCGTCTGCCAGATACGGGCCTCTCCATCTGACGCTGTCTCGCTCTACATGCCACGCCACTCCACTCCACCACTCCACCGCCCTGCGTTAGGGGGGCTGCCTACCACCACGCCACCGCTCTGCGTTAGGGGGGCGGCCTACCACCACGCCACCGCTCTGCGTTAGGGGGGCTGCCTACCACCACGCCACCACTCTGCGTTAGGGGGGCTGCCTACCACCACGCCACCGCCCTGCGTTTGGGGGGCTGCCTACCACCATGCCACCGCCCTGCGTTAGGGGGGCTGCCTACCGCCACGCCACCGTCCTGCGTTAGGGGGGTTGCCTACCACCACGCCACCGTCCTGCGTTAGGGGGACTGCCTACCACCACGCCACCGTCCTGCGTTTGGGGGGCTGCCTACCACCACGCCACCGCCCTGCGTTAGGGGGGCTGCCTACCACCACGCCACCGCTCTGCGTTTGGGGGGCTGCCTACCACCACGCCACCGCTCTGCGTTAGGGGGGCTGCCTACCACCACGCCACCGCCCTGCGTTAGGGGGGCTGCCTACCACCACGCCACCGCTCTGCGTTTGGGGGGCTGCCTACCGCCACGCCGGATGCCATCACGCCTTGGCATGCAGTTTAACTAAGAGGCCTCAACATTGATCTGAACGTTACTGATCTAGCATGGGTGCTTTACAGCTTCACACAATCACACCAAAACACTTCCATTGTGAAATGACACATAACAATAATGCAGACCTTGTCCCATGACATGTAGACATGAACACAGGCTTCAGGCCTTGTCCCATGACATGTAGACGTGAGCAGACGCTTCAGGCCTTGTCCCATGACATGTAGACGTAAACACAGGCTTCAGGCCTTGTCCCAGGACATGTAGACGTGAACACAGGCTTCAGGCTTTGTCCCATGACATGTGGACTTGAACACAGGCTTCAGGCCTTGTCCCATGACATGTAGACGTGAGCAGACGCTTCAGGCCTTGTCCCATGACATGTAGACGTGAGCAGACGCTTCAGGCCTTGTCCCATGACATGTAGAAGTGCGTAGAGGCTGTGATAAAACATAATATGTGATGAATGAGTTGAAGGAGATTTTTGTTTTCGATCCAAGCTAGAGACTTTCTCTGTTGTATTTTTGTTCATCTTTTAGTTGCAGATTTAGTGACATAAACAAGAACAACACAGATCATCTCTCCGTACTAGTTGATGGGTATAACGTCTGGTATTCAGCCTGCAGTAGAAACACCTTGGGAAATACCACGTCCAATATGGGGTGCTTGAGCTAATCTAAACCACAGCTAACACAAATCATCTCTTCCCCCCACCACGGCTGAGCTGAGCACCACCAGTCTTCCTCACCTCAGACCCAGCCTGAACTGCCCACAGTCCAGCGAACTGCACTGCTACTGTAAACAAATCCTGCCATTTAATGGGTATAGAACTGAGCCGTCCATCAGACCCTACCTGTCGTCTTGCCATGACAACATCATGATTTGTCTACAGTCGGTAAAGTGGGATCCAATGTACCCTGCCCAGAGGAGAGGAGGGGGAGGGGGAGGGGACGTAAACAAGGTAAACAAATGTTGTTATATTTCCTGGATCTACACACCATTAGATATCATTGAGCCGGGGAAATAACCTGGCTGGTATCTAGAAGTGTATGTCACAGGAACTAAACAACCAACTCCTTTTGTTAATGTTTGAAAGCATTTTGTTATGGGAAGCACAGTCAAGACTTAACCTTATAAAACCCTGAAAAACCCAGAAAACCAGATAGAAGATCAACAGAGAAGTTTATGAAGAATGTATCATATGTTGGAAATGGAAAACCAATTGAGAGTGTTGTATGAGCTTTGTGTTGATGGCCATAGCGATGAAGCCTGTCTGTTTCCTGTCATCCGTATCCTTTCCCGAAGCTAACTGATGCATCTTCTCTGTGGGTTACGGTGGAACAGACCTCTGACTAGAATGATGTTTGTGTGACCGTGAAACAACAGATTCTCTACAATAAAACTGGAAATGGCCTAGCCTTCGCACAACAGAACGGGCAATGCTTATCCATAACAGACTGCACAGAGCTAGCCTTCACAGAACAGAACAGGAAGTCTAATCCATAACAGACTGCACAGACCCATCCTTCACAGAACAGAACAGGAAGGCTTTTCCATAACAGACTGCACAGAGCTAGTCTTCAGAGAACAGAACAGGAAGGCTTTTCCACAACAGACTGCACAGACCTAGCCTTCACAGAACAGAACAGGAAGGCTTTTCCATAACAGACAGCACAGACCTAGCCTTCACATAACAGAACAAGAAGGCTTTTCCATAACAGATTGCACAGAGCTAGTGTTCACAGAACAGAACAGGAAGGTTGTTCCAGAACAGATTGCACAGAGATATGCTAGTGATTTGTTTGTCTTGGCCAGAAAATACTCCCTAAGTTTTAAAGGGACGTTGTGTATGCTCTCGGAATGTCCCAGGGGCCCCTGCTCTCACTATCCAGACAGAGAGAAAGGCATGCTGGGTATTCAAATTATAGCCTGATGTTTTATACCTGTTATAACGGTAGTGCAATGAGTTATGCAAACAAATGGACACAATCAACATTAATCTGGAGTTTGGAATCCTTCCAGGAATAGATCAACGTGATCTACACAATCACACCAAATACAGAAAGCACAACTAAAGGAGTGCCAGTTATCTGGGACATCTACAAATAACAATAGAAACATCTTGGAGGGTCGTAACATTCCTTCATCTGACCCGATGTAGCTAGAGTATCAGGTGATCAGACACAAGATTCATGTCCATTGTATTAATAAATACCCTTCTGTAACAAACAAAAAAAGCCCATCTGGCCAAGGTTTTTGGAGAGTCGAGCTATGTGATTTCCATTCCTCTGATGTTTCAAGATATTCCGAGTGACCAACAGGCCTGGAGATGTCCATGACTGTTCCATTGATTGGTTGCTACGTAAACTGCTCAGAGATCTTACCTTGAGATATTTCAACGTTTAGGGGGCAGATGGTATTTATCACACTATGTAAATTAAAGGACTTGTGCTGATGGCATCATGTCAAAGAAATAACTAGTTAATAAACCTTGAAGGCATTTATTTGTATGAAGGACCTCTTTTTTTTAATAATTGTTTTACCTTGAGGCGAGGATCCTTTTTGAAATTCATGTTTTGATAAATTCCCAGGCTTTCGGAGTAATTTAGCCATCTAGAGGGGCTGTTGAGCCTTGGTGAGTGTTCCTGACCCTCAGGGACTGACTGAACCACATCTGCATATCCAAGTTCAAATATATATTCAGGATGATTGGTTTCAACATTAAGTTGTTGATCTAACCTCCTGATGGATTTGTTAGAGTGTCCTCCCCATCCCGTTTCATTTCATTTCTACAATTCTGTGAGTTTAATCCCCTAAATAAACCCTCTCAAATACATCTTTACTAAATTCATTGATTGAGTTAGCCCAACTCACATTCCTGGCCCGATTTCGTAGTCAAAGCATGGAATAAACATTCCTCAATCCATTTATTTTCCATAAGCATGGATAACGGGGCCTCTAATACTTCGTACATATCAATTAGGAGGATGGTAGGACTCTGTTACAGGTCAGCCAGCGCTCTGTGAACATAATGACCACAGACAGGGTGCTATTGGCCCTAATCCTGCAAGAGAAAAACAAGGTGGGAATGATCTGAAGAATTCTAGCCACACTAACAGACATGAAATCGGATCAGACATCTACACATGTCAGACTAATCCAAAGTCATTCAGGCAGAGGACTTGCCAACGTTTAAATGGTTCAGAATGAAATGACAGTGAATAGTGACCTCCTCTTGTGAATTTAAATTTTGTTTTATTAGGTAAACTTTGACACGTGATTCTAGACTGTGTTGTTGTTACGGTGTTATGGGGGCCACCTAAGAACAAGAGGCACCTTTTATGACGACCAAGTAGATTCCGGTTACAAGGCGTTGCTAAGGACATGATGGATCGGCCATATTGTTTTTTTTTATTTATCTTGTGCCTCACTAATTACCATCATCATTTGCAAACTACAGACGAGGCGTATTTACAGCATGTTACATGCAAACAATGATGCTAATGAGTTAATACGCCGCGCTAAGTGCGCGGTTAGCGTCATTACGTACTGTTAGCAACATGCTCAATAGCCTAAACATTAATTGCTACAGTAAGCAGAGGCAACTCAAATGATTTATAATGTTTTGGTGGAATTGCTGCTAGTTATTTTTTGTTGTTGATTGGTATGGTATTACACAAACCGCAGCAACGTTTTGCTGAAATTGTTAGTCAGGGCCGATGAATGCAATTAGATGTTAATGGGCTCTTAAAGGGGGGGTGGGGGGGGGGGTGTATGAAGAAAGAGAAACGGACAACGCTGCAACAAGCTTTGTCTTTTAGTGAGCTGCACATCATGAGTCCCATGTAGATGGTGGCAGATGGAATTACTGAATATAGTGGAAGACATTTTCCCCCAAAAATATTTCCTTTTTTTTTCCAAGAAAATTCTAACTGTGTGTTAGGGTGCACTTTTTGGGGGGCACCCGAGTGGCGCAGCGGGTCACTACAGACCCTGGTTCGATTCCAGGCTGTATCTCAACCGGCCGGGATTGTCCCATAGGGACCCATAGGGACAGTCCCATAGGGCGGCACACAATTGGCCTAGTGTCGTCTGGGTTTGGCCGGAGTAGGCCGTCATTGTAAATAATAATTTGCTCTTAAAATGACTTGCCTAGTTAAATAAAGGTTAAATAAAGAAAATGTATAAAAAAATAATGAGCAGATGAGGGAGACAGTCGGCGACAGTGAGAATGACAGATTATTAAGTTACCCAGAAGGTGAGTGAAGAAGTGAGGCTGCGTGATTGACCTTGTAGTACAGATTCCTGCCAATAACTCAGAATGAAGGAGCCACATATTTCATCCAGATAGAATGAAATCATATCAATTATTACACTGTGTGTAAACAGATCCATTTCCAGACAGTCCTCAGCCTGCTGTGTGTGTGTGTGTGTGTGTGTGTGTGTGTGTGTGTGTGTGTGTGTGTGTGTGTGTGTGTGTGTGTGTGTGTGTGTGTGTGTGTGTGTGTGTGTGTGTGAGTGTGTGTGTGTGTGTGTTTGAGGAGAAGAAGTCATTTGCAGGAAGAGAACCTTGAACAAGGTCAGCCTGACTGAGCCTCAACATGCCTGGAGCCAGGAGCCAGGGACAGGAGCCTCACAGCCGACACAAGCCTCCTCTGAGCTGCCTGGCCTCGGGGCACAGTGATCCCACTCCCCCCTCTCTCCTCCCACTGCTCCAGATTCCAGACCAACACCATCCACACTGCAGGGTGGTTAATGCCAGTGCTAACAGTCAACTATTAATACACACACACACACACGAAGGCGCACACAAACACGCCACACATACACACACGCACACACACACACACACACTCTAGCCGTATAGAATGCAGAGTCTGTGTGGTCCTGTGAAGTCAGGCCTGTTTTGAGTGCTATAGAAGGTGTTGGTGCAGAAACAGGGCCTGTTTGATCTGCCTCCACATCTCCACATGTCCACACTCAGCCAGTAGTGTGAGGTGATTCTCCACATCTCCAGACTCAGCCAGTGGTGTGAGGTGATTCTCCACATCTCCAGACTCAGCCAGTAGTGTGAGGTGATTCTCCACATCTCCAGACTCAGCCAGTGGTGTGAGGTGATTCTCCACATCTCCAGACTCAGCCAGTGGTGTGAGGGGATTCTCCACATCTCCACATCTCCAGACTCAGCCAGTAGTGTGAGGTGATTCTCCACATCTCCAGACTCGGCCAGTGGTGTGAGGTGATTCTCCACATCTCCAGACTCAGCCAGTGGTGTGAGGAGATTCTCCACACCTCCACATCTCCAGACTCAGCCAGTAGTGTGAGGTGATTCTCCACATCTCCAGACTCAGCCAGTGGTGTGAGGTGATTCTCCACATCTCCAGACTCAGCCAGTGGTGTGAGGTGATTCTCCACATCTCCAGACTCAGCCAGTGGTGTGAGGTGATTCTCCACATCTCCAGACCCAGCCAGACTCAACCAGTAGTGTGAGGTGATTCTCCACATCTCCAGACTCAGCCAGTGGTGTAAGGTGATTCTCCACATCTCCAGACTCAGCCAGTGGTGTGAGGTGATTCTCCACATCTCCAGACTCAGCCAGTGGTGTGAGGTGATTCTCCACATCTCCAGACTCAGCCAGACTCAGCCAGTGGTGTGAGGTGATTCTCCACATCTCCAGACCCAGCCAGACTCAGCCAGTGGTGTGGGGTGATTCTCCACATCGCCAGACTCAGCCAGTGCTGTGAGGGGATTGTCCACATCTCCGGACTCAGCCAGTGGTGTGAGGGGATTGTCCACATCTCCGGACTCAGCCAGTGGTGTGAGGGGATTGTCCACATCTCCGGACTCAGACAGTGGTGTGAGGTGAGTCTCCACACCTCCAGACTCAGCCAGTGGTGTGAGGAGAGGATCCCTGGGGACGCTCACTCTTAGGAAAAAAAGTGTTCTTCAGCTGTCCCCTTTGAAGAACCCTGGCTGGATTCAGGTAGAACCTTTTGGGGTTCCGTGTAGAACCCTGAGTTTTTTTTAGATGGAACCAAAAAACAGATTCCACTTGGAACTTCAAAGGGATTTACCTGGAACCAAAAAAAAAGGGGGTTCTCCTATGAGGACAGTCAAAGAACCCTTTTGGAACCCTTTTTCTTCCTTCTAAAAGAGTTAAGGACTGGACATTCCACTCTGAGGCCGGGCTGTGGTTCTTATGACTTGATTGCATAGACATTCCTGTCACACCCTGACCATAGTTTGCTTGTATGTTTCTATGTTTTGCTTGGTCAGAGTGTGATCTGAGTGGGCATTCTATGTTACATGTCTAGTTTGTCTATTTCTATGTTTGGCCTGATATGGTTCTCAATCAGAGGCAGGTGTTAGTCATTGTCTCTTGATTGGGAACCATATTTAGGTAGCCTGTTTGGTGTTGGGTTTTGTGGGTGATTGTTCCTGTCTCTGTGTTTGCACCAGATAGGGCTGTTTTGGTTTTTTCCACGTTTCTTGGTTTGTTAGTTTGTTCATGTGTAGTTGCTTTATTAAAGAACCATGAATAATAACCACTCTGCATTTTGGTCCGCCTCTCCTTCAACTCAAGAAAACCGTTACAATTTCACACAATGGACGTGAAGCTAGTGATTATTATACTCGTACGCGAACAGTTTCGCTTTCAAATATGCAACGTATGTGCAAACGTTAAATGTCAAGACGGGTCAGTTTTGTACGAAACCAAGTAATTATCATTTTAAACTTTAGAGCTGCAGTAAGCAATCTACAGTGTAAATATTAATTAACGTGTGGATTCAGTGTCTCGCCGTCATCATAATGGACATGTATGCACATGACACCATTACAAAGCCCGGCGGTAGGAACATTGTCATGTATTTTAGAAGTTGTTTTTAATAAATGACTTCATTTTCTCCGATAGTGTATAATTTTTTTTTTAAATGGCGTCCTTGTTCGGGATGGATGTCTCTCAGCAAGTTGCTTAGACAATTACAAGACAGACGACATGGTGTTAATCAGGAATCAATATCCACTTACACCTATTTGACGCTGATAGGTTTCAACTAGATTATTTTAGATTTGAGTTCTCATTAGCATACATTTGAAACATAATAAAAATGTAAAGATTCTATGATTTTGTAGCGTTCGGGTTTCATCAGATGAATCTGAGAGAGAGAGGGGGGGGGTTAACGAAGACTAACGACAGGCAGGGCCGGGCTGTCACGGTGACAAACTGGATGAACACCAGTGTGTGTTGGGGAGGTTAAGAAGCGCTGGGAAAGACAGGTGACTTCATCTAAACACTATTAGTGTCGGTTAACTCTTGTGTCTCTCAATTAGACCAGTCATTTTGTATTTCCCCCAAACCCGCCATGCTGATAAATAGCTAACGCCGCCGGAATTCAGCAACTGCTTTCTTCAAGGGAGGAAAAAATTAGACGTTACTGAAATGGATAAGAACTCACTGAAATGGATAAGAACTCACTGAAATGGATAAGAACTCACTGAAATGGATAAGAACTCACTGAAATGGATAAGAACTCACTGAAATGGTTAACTCACTGAAATGGATAAGAACTCACTGAAATGGATAAGAACTCACTGAAATGGATAAGAACTCGCTGAAATGGATAAGAACTCACTGAAATGGATAAGAACTCACTGAAATTGATAAAAACTCACTGAAATGGATAAGAACTCACTGAAATGGATAAGAACTTACTGAAATGGATAAGAACTCACTGAAATGGATAAGAACTCACTGAAATGGATAAAAACTCACTGAAATGGATAAGAACTCACTGAAATGGATAAGAACTCACTGAAATGGGATAAGAACTCACTGAAATGGTTAAAAACTCACTGAAATGGTTAAAAACTCACTGAAATGGTTATCTTAGTCCACTGATGTTTTTAAATCTTTAGCCAATTCTAAAAACAGTCCTAGTCTTTGTGTTATATGCTAGACAGCCATTATATGTGAGTGCAAATGGGTGTTTCCACTGTAATAATACTGTGTGGTGTTTTAATACTGAGTGGGAAGTCAGATAAAACACGAGGAATCAAAGCCTCCTTTATATTAGATTACAGAGGGGTTTGGGTTAAACCAAGCACACAACACTGTGTTGAATCGACATAATGAACTTAGCAAGCAACCTTAATTAAACAGGCTATATCCCCATGCATATCCATCTAATGATGTCAGGCACAGCAGCAATTAACTGAACCTTCTATGAAAGCAAACAGTGTGGGGGTAAGTCCCCATAAATACAGGACAGGCCGTAGCTTATTGAAACCCTCCTGAAAAAATATATAAAAAAAATACAATTAATTAGTATGTTATGTTTCAGGAAGATGCTGTCTTTAACATTCCACCCCAGAGGACATCATGTGCCTGCCTTAGATTAAAGATGAACTATCGCTTGGTAAAGCCTTCATAATGAAAGAGCTGGAGAATACCTCCATATACCCTGCTAATTAGCAGTGGACTTGAACAGAGTGTGTGTTTGTTGGCCCCCCTCTACATTATAACATCCATTATAACTAACCTGTCAGGCAGTTTTAATCGGAACAACCCGCTGTGGACCAGCCAAGCCATTTACAAGGACAAGAAGCAGAAAAATACTTTCATTCTTAGTGTCTGCTTTAACCAACACACAATAATGTTTCATTTTTCACAAGAAAGTGTTTGAATTAAATTGTTTGTATATATCTTATTTTGCCAATTAAATACATTTTCTTAGAAGACTGTTAGGCATATAAAAGAAGGATATTTTGTTTGCCAGTTTGTGGTTATTCCATAGTTTGAAAACAGGTCTACTATATGTGGTTATTCCATAGTTTGAAAACAGGTCTACTCTATGTGGTTATTCCATAGTTTGAAAACAGGTCTACTATATGTGGTTATTCCATAGTTTGAAAACAGGTCTACTCTATGTGGTTATTCCATAGTTTGAAAACAGGTCTACTATATGTGGTTATTCCATAGTTTGAAAACAGGTCTACTCTATGTGGTTATTCCATAGTATGAAAACAGGTCTACTATATGTGGTTATTCCATAGTTTGAAAACAGGTCTACTATATGTGGTTATTCCATAGTTTGAAAACAGGTCTACTATATGTGGTTATTCCATAGTTTGAAAACAGGTCTACTATATGTGGTTATTCCATAGTTTGAAAACAGGTCTACTATATGTGGTTATTCCATAGTTTGAAAACAGGTCTACTATATGTGGTTATTCCATAGTTTGAAAACAGCTCTACTATATGTGGTTTTCCTTACCAGGCAAAACTTAGCCTCCTTCCAATACAAACACAGACATCTATTAGGTTCCTGGACTATATCAAGGTAAAAGGAAATTATGATTTGGGGATTTTGTTACACCTCTGAGGGACATTGTTATGTTACTGTCTCCATTGCTTGAGAACATTTGTCCAAACAGAATTAATTCATGAAAATGAAAATATAAACTATTTACACACACAGCTCCAAACTGAAACACATTGGCCGAAATTACACAAAATATCATTAGCAAAATGCTTTAAGACTCTGAAAACATTAAATACATGACACAAAATCGACGACCTCCATCAAAACATACAACTTGTTATCTAAGGAAAAGTGATATCAATCAATAGTTACACAATGTCCCAATAAATACTAACTACAATATATATCTATATATTGATAATTGTAGTTAGTATTTATATATATGTACCGTAACATGGTGAGCCTTATTTTATACTGTGTGTCTGTGCCATGTGTTGATACTATAATTATTATTAATTACTGCACCATAAAGGCAAGTAAACATATTATATTGATTTTTACCAAAGATGACAAATGTCACTCAAGAGCACGAATAACCAGAAAGAAAAAGCTTTATTTGACCTTAGTTCAGTTGCCAGTTAAAATGGACAGTCTACCTCTATGGGCCCCTTCTACCTCTCCTTGCCCTCAGGGCCTCTTACTTGGTCCAGTCTTGTAAAAAGAAACTCAGAGGTGACCTATTTTATGCATGAATAAGGACTGATTTCGGATTTGAGCGATTGTGCAAAAACAGTTTTTGCTCACTTGCAAAAAAGGTTCACATTCATGGGAGTAATTTGTATCAGCCGTGACCAAATGTTAAAATTTTGTTTGTCGTGCTCTTTACCCCCTTTTGAGTCTTTTGTAGTAAGTTGTGTTTTCTGTTTTGTAAAAAAAGTTCTTAGCATTTCCATTGTGTGTGAAAGCAAAGAGAAATGACATACAGTTTAGCAAAAAAAGAATACTGTTGCCCTCATTAGGTTAGGATGGAGATCAAGAATACTGTTGCCCTCATTAGGTTAGGATGGAGATCAAGTATACTGTTGCCCTCATTTGGTTAGGATGGAGATCAAGTATACTGCTGCCCTCATTAGGTTAGGATGGAGATCAAGTATACTGCTGCCCTCATTAGGTTAGGATGGAGATCAAGTATACTGCTGCCCTCATTAGCTTAGGATGGAGATCAAGTATACTGTTGCCCTCATTAGGTTAGGATGGAGATCAAGAATACTGTTGCCCTCATTAGGTTAGGATGGAGATCAAGAATACTGTTGCCCTCATTAGGTTAGGATGGAGATCAAGTATACTGTTGCCCTCATTAGGTTAGGATGGAGATCAAGAATACTGCTGCCCTCATTAGGTTAGGATGGAGATCAAGTATACTGTTGCCCTCATTAGGTTAGGATGGAGATCAAGAATACTGCTGCCCTCATTAGGTTAGGATGGAGATCAAGTATACTGTTGCCCTCATTAGGTTAGGATGGAGATCAATAATACTGCTGCCCTCATTAGGTTAGGATGGAGATCAAGTATACTGTTGCCCTCATTAGGTTAGGATGGAGATCAAGTATACTGTTGCCCTCATTAGGTTAGGATGGAGATCAAGTATACTGTTGCCCTCATTAGGTTAGGATGGAGATCAATAATACTGCTGCCCTCATTAGGTTAGGATGGAGATCAAGTATACTGTTGCCCTCATTAGGTTAGGATGGAGATCAAGTATACTGTTGCCCTCATTAGGTTAGGATGGAGATCAAGAATACTGTTGCCCTCATTAGGTTAGGATGGAGATCAAGAATACTGTTGCCCTCATTAGGTTAGGATGGAGATCAAGAATACTGTTGCCCTCATTAGGTTAGGATGGAGATCAAGAATACTGTTGCCCTCATTAGGTTAGGATGGAGATCAAGAATACTGTTGCCCTCATTAGGTTAGGATGGAGATCAAGAATACTGTTGCCCTCATTAGGTTAGGATGGAGATCAAGTATACTGTTTCCCTCATTAGGTTAGGATGGAGATCAAGTATACTGTTGCCCTCGTTAGGTTAGGATGGAGATCAAGAATACTGTTGCCCTCATTAGGTTAGGATGGAGATCAAGTATACTGTTGCCCTCGTTAGGTTAGGATGGAGATCAAGAATACTGTTGCCCTCATTAGGTTAGGATGGAGATCAAGTATACTGTTGCCCTCATTAGGTTAGGATGGAGATCAAGTATACTGTTGCCCTCATTATGTTAGGATGGAGATCAAGTATACTGTTGCCCTCGTTAGGTTAGGATGGAGATCAAGAATACTGTTGCCCTCATTAGGTTAGGATGGAGATCAAGTATACTGCTGCCCTCATTAGGTTAGGATGGAGATCAAGAATACTGTTGCCCTCATTAGGTTAGGATGGAGATCAAGAATACTGTTGCCCTCATTAGGTTAGGATGGAGATCAAGTATAATGTTGCCCTCATTAGGTTAGGATGGAGATCAAGTATACTGTTGCCCTCATTAGGTTAGGATGGAGATCAAGTATACTGTTGCCCTCATTAGGTTAGGATGGAGATCAATAATACTGTTGCCCTCATTAGGTTAGGATGG
>NW_022261981.1:7568891-7658891 GCF_002021735.2 Oncorhynchus kisutch | reverse complement strand
AGAGGATAGAAAGACCAGGCGGGCGGAGGCCAAACCAGGCAGCAGTGGGGGAAGGGAGGACTCATTGAGAGGATAGAAAGACCAGGTGGGCGGAGGCCAAACCAGGCATCAGTTGGGGAAGGAAGGACTCATATGTCATTGTAACGTTTTTCCAAACTGCGTGTCCAGAGACCTTAGGAAATGTAAAGTGGTGTCTGCTTTTTGCCTGCGTCAGAATTGCCATGAAATGGCTGAATGACTACCAGATAGAATTGGTGATTAGAGTAGACCAGGACCAGAGTAGACCAGGACCAGAGTAGACCAGGACTAGAGTAGACCAGGACTAGAGTAGACCAGGACCAGAGTAGACCAGGACTAGAGTAGACCAGGACCAGAGTAGACCAGGACCAGAGTAGACCAGGACCAGAGTAGAACAGGACCAGAGTAGACCAGAGGATACCAGGACCAGAGTAGACCAGAGTAGACCAGGACCAGAGTAAACCAGAGTAGACCAGGACCAGAGTGGAACAGGACCAGAGTAGACCAGAGTAGACCAGGACCAGAGTAGACCAGGACCAGAGGATACCAGGACCAGAGTAGACCAGGACCAGGACCAGAGTAGAACAGGACCAGAGTAGAACAGGACTAGAGTAGACCAGGACCAGAGTAGAACAGGACCAGAGTAGACCAGGACCAGGACCAGAGTAGACCAGGACCAGAGTAGAACAGGACCAGAGTAGACCAGAGGATACCAGGACCAGAGTAGACCAGAGTAGACCAGGACCAGAGTAGACCAGAATAGACCAGGACCAGAGTAGAACAGGACCAGAGTAGACCTAGACCAGAGTAGACGAGGACCAGAGTAGACGAGGACCAGAGTAGACCAGGACCAGAGTAGACCAGGACCAGAGTAGAACAGACAAACCTATCAGTATTATAGTAGCTAACCTACTGTAGGTCTCTACCAGACAAACCTATCAGTATTATAGTAGCTAACCTACTGTAGGTCTCTACCTCTACCAGACAAACCTATCAGCATTATAGTAGCTAACCTACTGTAGGTCTCTACCAGACAAACCTATCAGTATTATATTGCAAACTGTACAGTCTGTCTCTGTTATAGACAACCCCTGTAAGTATAGCATACAGTACTGTCATAGAGAACTCTACCAGTGTTATTTTACATAGTGTACAGTACTGTCCATCTCTCTACCAGTGTTATTTTACATAGTGTACAGTACTGTCCATCTCTCTACTAGTGTTATTTTACATAGTGTACAGTACTGTCCATCTCTCTACCAGTGTTATTTTACATAGTGTACAGTACTGTCCATCTCTCTACCAGTGTTATTTTACATAGTGTACAGTACTGTCCATCTCTCTACCAGTGTTATTTTACATAGAGTACAGTACTGTCCATCTCTCTACCAGTGTTATTTTACATAGTGTACAGTACTGTCCATCTCTCTACCAGTGTTATTTTACATAGAGTACAGTACTGTCCATCTCTCTACCAGTGTTATTTTACATAGTGTACAGTACTGTCCATCTCTCTACCAGTGTTATTTTACATAGAGTACAGTACTGTCCATCTCTCTACCAGTGTTATTTTACATAGAGTACAGTACTGTCCATCTCTCTACTAGTGTTATTTTACATAGTGTACAGTACTGTCCATCTCTCTACTAGTGTTATTTTACATTGTGTACAGTACTGTCCATCTCTCTACCAGTGTTATTTTACATAGAGTACAGTACTGTCCATCTCTCTACCAGTGTTATTTTACATAGTGTACAGTACTGTCCATCTCTCTACCAGTGTTATTTTACATAGTGTACAGTACTGTCCATCTCTCTCGTAGAGAACTCTACCAGTGTTATTTTACATAGAGTACAGTACTGTCCATCTCTCTACCAGTGTTATTTTACATAGTGTACAGTACTGTCCATCTCTCTCGTAGAGAACTCTACCAGTGTTATTTTACATAGCGTACAGTACTGTCCATCTCTCTCGTAGAGAACTCTACCAGTGTTATTTTACATAGCGTACAGTACTGTCCATCTCTCTCGTAGAGAACTCTACCAGTGTTATTTTACATAGTGTACAGTACTGTCCATCTCTCTCGTAGAGAACTCTACCAGTGTTATTTTACATAGCGTACAGTACTGTCCATCTCTCTCGTAGAGAACTCTACCAGTGTTATTTTACATAGTGTACAGTACTGTCCATCTCTCTCGTAGAGAACTCTACCAGTGTTATTTTACATAGTGTACAGTACTGTGCAGTAGTGTTAATTCTGTAATATATTATAGTGTTAATCCTGTAACATATCTAATAATATTATATAGAGTGTTAATCCTGTAACATATCTAATAATATAATATAGAGTGTTAATCCTGTAACATATTTAATAATATAATATAGAGTGTTAATCCTATAACATATCTAATAATATAATATAGAGTGTTAATCCTGTAACATATCTAATAATATTATATAGAGTGTTAATCCTGTAACATATCTAATAATATTATATAGAGTGTTAATCCTGTAACATATCTAATAATATTATATAGAGTGTTAATCCTATAACATATCTAATAATATTATATAGAGTGTTAATCCTATAACATATCTAATAATATAATATAGAGTGTTAATCCTATAACATATCTAATAATATAATATAGAGTGTTAATCCTATAACATATTTAATAATATTATATAGAGTGTTAATCCTATAACATATTTAATAATATAATATAGAGTGTTAATCCTATAACATATTTAATAATATAATATAGTGGTATTAATCCTATAACATATTTAATAATATAATATAGTGGTATTAATCCTATAACATATTTAATAATATAATATAGTGGTATTAATCCTATAACATATTTAATAATATAATATAGTGGTATTAATCCTATAACATATTAATAATATATATAGTGGTATTAATCAGAGTTGCCCTTTATTGCCTATGTTAATAGTATAAAGTGAATAGTATGGATCAGTATGGATCAGTATGGATCAGTATGGATCAGTATGGATCAGTATGGATCGGTATGGATCAGTATGGATCAGTATGGATCAGTATGGATCAGTATGGATCAGTATGGATCAGTATGGATCAGTAGGATCAGTATGGATCAGTATGGATCAGTATGGATCAGTATGGATCGATATAGTATGGATCAGTATGGATCAGTATGGATCAGTATGGATCAGTATGGATCAGTATGGATCAGTAGGATCAGTATGGATCAGTATGGATCAGTATGATCAGTATGGATCAGTATGGATCAGTATGGATCGTATGATCAGTATGGATCAGTATGGATCAGTATGGATCAGGTATGGATCAGTATGGAATCAGAGGATCAGTATGGATCAGTATGGATCAGTATGGATCAGTATGGATCAGTATGGATCAGTATGGATCAGTATGGATCAGTACTGGCTTCAGTATTGGATCAGTATGGATCAGTATGGATCGGTATGGATCAGTATGGATCAGTATGGATCAGTATGGATCAGTATGGATCAGTATGGATCAGTATGGATCAGTATGGATCAGTATGGCTCAGTATGGATCAGTATGGATCAGTATGGATCAGTATGGATCAGTATGGATCAGTATGGATTCAGTATGATCAGTATGGATCAGTATGGATCAGTATGGATCAGTATGGATCAGTATGGATCCAGTATGATCAGTATGGATCAGTATGGATCAGTATGGATCAGTATGGATCAGTATGGATCATGATGGATCAGTATGGATCAGTATGGATCAGTATGGATCAGTATGGAATCAGTATGGATCAGTATGGATCAGTATGGATCAGTATGGATCGTTTGTGAGACTGGTGGAAGGATCCAGGAAGCTCTTACCCACAGTAGAGTCTACTGCCAGTCACAGATCTGACTGCGTCCCAGCAATCCCAGGGTAGCCTAGTGGTTAGAGCGTTGGACTAGTTAACCGAAAGGTTGCAAGTTCGAATCCCCGAGCTGATAAGGTACAAATCTGTCGTTCTGACCCTGAACAGGCAGTTAACCCACTGTTCCTAGGGCGTCATTGAAAATAAGAATTTGTTCTTAACTGACTTGCCTAGTAGAATATATATATATATTTTTATTTCAAATGTTGGGAACATCAACAAATGAACAAGGCATTTTACAATCGTCATAGGGGCTGTTTTTTTTCCTGGTCCTGCTGTTCTGCTGATTGGGCCGTAATACTGCCATCACAGCACCATTAAAATAGGGTTGTCAGACCGCTGGGTAATATCATTCACAGCTTGAAGAGGAAGCGTGTCCTTATAAGATCATATATCATTCCGGTGAAAGAGTCTTGACAGTTCTCAAAAACGTCAGATACTTCAATTAAACCGTTTCCTTCTCCGTTGTGGTTCCACGTAAGTAGGCAGCGATCCTTCAGGTGGTGCCCGACAGACAGGGGAAGATACAGGAAAATGATTGGTACAGGCAAAGTTTAATCAATGTATTAGATCGGCTGAGTGCTTGAAGATATTTCTGATACCAGCATGTGTCTATCACAGCTGTCCAAAACTGCCTGTAAAGGCCTGGGATGATTCGCGGTAAATAGATCACTGGCGTTGTTCTAGGCTATACGTCCTACCCGCTATGAATAAAAATGATCTGCGGAGACGACAGCGGATAGAAGAGGGTTGCTCACAGAAATTAGATTTTGTATTCTGCACAACGTGCCCGAGCAATTTCACCGTAACATTGCAAAGTGGTCGCTTATATCACTGCGATATCTGTTTTTATTATTTCCAATGTAAAATGGCCTCTTGATCCATATTTATTACCAATTGAGTCATCCACCCGTATAACATGAGATGACACATACATAGTGGTTCGTCCATTTCCCCTGCAGCAAATCCAATAGATTCACATGATGAATGTTTATCTAATACCGTTTATTAGATTGTTCGACTACAGAAGAAGAACAACGCATCACATATAAATACGAGGTGTGTCTATATCCCCTTTGCATAGTTATCCCTAAATATACAGGACAGCGTTGACAAGAACACTAGCTTATCATTAATGAAGGTAATGAATAGAGAAAAGTCTATAGAAAACACTAGGTTATCATTAAGTCTATAGATCCATAGGTTATCATTAAGTTAATGAATAAAGAACAGACTATAGACCAGTAGGTTATCAATAAGTCTATAGATCCATAGGTTATCATTAAGTCTAGGTTATCATTAAGTTAATGAGTAGAGAACAGACTATAGACCAGTAGGTTGTCATTAAGTTAATGAATAAAGAACAGACTATAGACCAGTAGGTTATCATTGAGTTAAAGAGTAGAGAAACAGACTATAGACCAGTAGGTTATCATTAAGTTAATGAGTAGAGAAACAGACTATAGACCAGTGGGTTATCATTAAGTCTATAGATCCATAGGTTATCATTAAGTTAATGAGTAGAGAACAGACTATAGACCAGTAGGTTATCATTAAGTTAATGAGTAGAGAACAGACTATAGACCAGTAGGTTATCATTAAGTTAATGAATAGAGAACAGACTATAGACCAGTATCTTATCATTAAGTTAATGAGTAGAGAAACAGACTATAGACCAGTAGGTTATCATTAAGTTAATGAGTAGAGAAACAGACTATAGACCAGTGGGTTATCATTAAGTCTATAGATCCATAGGTTATCATTAACTCTAGGTTATCATTAAGTCCATAGATCACTAGGTTATCAATAAGTTAATGAGTAGAGAACAGACTATAGACCAGTAGGTTATCATTAAGTTAATGAGTAGAGAACAGACTATAGACCAGTAGGTTATCATTAACTCTAGGTTATCATTAAGTTAATGAGTAGAGAACAGACTATAGACCAGTGGGTTATCATTAAGTTAATGAGTAGAGAACAGACTATAGACCAGTAGGTTATCATTAACTCTAGGTTATCATTAAGTCCATAGATCACTAGGTTATCATTAAGTTAATGAGTAGAGAACAGACTATAGACCAGTAGGTTATCATTAAGTTAATGAGTAGAGAACAGACTATAGACCAGTAGGTTATCATTAAGTTAATGAGTAGAGAACAGACTATAGACCAGTAGGTTATCATTAAGTTAATGAGTAGAGAACAGACTATAGACCAGTAGGTTATCAATAAGTTAATGTGTAGAGAACAGACTATAGACCAGTAGGTTATCATTAAGTTAATGAGTAGAGAACAGACTATAGACCAGTAGGTTATCATTAAGTTAATGAGTAGAGAACAGACTATAGACCAGTAGGTTATCATTAAGTTAATGAGTAGAGAACAGACTATAGACCAGTAGGTTATCATTAAGTTAATGAGTAGAGAACAGACTATAGACCAGTAGGTTATCATTAAGTTAATGAGTAGAGAACAGACTATAGACCAGTAGGTTATCATTAAGTTAATGTGTAGAGAACAGACTATAGACCAGTAGGTTATCATTAAGTTAATGAGTAGAGAACAGACTATAGACCAGTAGGTTATCATTAAGTTAATGAGTAGAGAACAGACTATAGACCAGTAGGTTATCATTAAGTTAATGAGTAGAGAACAGACTATAGACCAGTAGGTTATCATTAAGTTAATGAGTAGAGAACAGACTATAGACCAGTAGGTTATCATTAAGTTAATGAGTAGAGAACAGACTATAGACCAGTAGGTTATCATTAAGTTAATGAGTAGAGAACAGACTATAGACCAGTAGGCTATCATTAAGTTAATGAGTAGAGAACAGACTATAGACCAGTAGGTTATCATTAAGTTAATGAGTAGAGAACAGACTATAGACCAGTAGGTTATCATTAAGTTAATGAGTAGAGAACAGACTATAGACCAGTAGGTTATCATTAAGTTAATGAGTAGAGAACAGACTATAGACCAGTAGGTTATCATTAAGTTAATGAGTAGAGAACAGACTATAGACCAGTAGGTTATCATTAAGTTAATGAGTAGAGAACAGACTATAGACCAGTAGGTTATCATTAAGTTAATGAGTAGAGAACAGACTATAGACCAGTAGGTTATCATTAAGTTAATGAGTAGAGAACAGACTATAGACCAGTAGGTTATCATTAAGTTAATGAGTAGAGAACAGACTATAGACCAGTAGGTTATCATTAAGTTAATGAGTAGAGAACAGACTATAGACCAGTAGGTTATCATTAAGTTAATGAGTAGAGAACAGACTATAGACCAGTAGGTTATCATTAAGTTAATGAGTAGAGAACAGACTATAGACCAGTAGGTTATCATTAAGTTAATGAGTAGAGAACAGACTATAGACCAGTAGGTTATCATTAAGTTAATGAGTAGAGAACAGACTATAGACCAGTAGGTTATCATTAAGTTAATGAGTAGAGAACAGACTATAGACCAGTAGGTTATCATTAAGTTAATGAGTAGAGAACAGACTATAGACCAGTAGGTTATCATTAAGTTAATGAGTAGAGAACAGACTATAGACCAGTAGGTTATCATTAAGTTAATGAGTAGAGAACAGACTATAGACCAGTAGGTTATCATTAACTCTAGGTTATCATTAAGTCCATAGATCACTAGGTTATCATTAAGTTAATGAGTAGAGAACAGACTATAGACCAGTAGGTTATCATTAAGTTAATGAGTAGAGAACAGACTATAGACCAGTAGGTTATCATTAACTCTAGGTTATCATTAAGTCCATAGATCACTAGGTTATCATTAAGTTAATGAGTAGAGAACAGACTATAGACCAGTAGGTTATCATTAAGTTAATGAGTAGAGAACAGACTATAGACCAGTAGGTTATCATTAAGTTAATGAGTAGAGAACAGACTATAGACCAGTAGGTTATCAATAAGTTAATGTGTAGAGAACAGACTATAGACCAGTAGGTTATCATTAAGTTAATGAGTAGAGAACAGACTATAGACCAGTAGGTTATCATTAAGTTAATGAGTAGAGAACAGACTATAGACCAGTAGGTTATCATTAAGTTAATGAGTAGAGAACAGACTATAGACCAGTAGGTTATCATTAAGTTAATGAGTAGAGAACAGACTATAGACCAGTAGGTTATCATTAAGTTAATGAGTAGAGAACAGACTATAGACCAGTAGGTTATCATTAAGTTAATGAGTAGAGAACAGACTATAGACCAGTAGGTTATCATTAAGTTAATGAGTAGAGAACAGACTATAGACCAGTAGGTTATCATTAAGTTAATGAGTAGAGAACAGACTATAGACCAGTAGGTTATCATTAAGTTAATGAGTAGAGAACAGACTATAGACCAGTAGGTTATCATTAAGTTAATGAGTAGAGAACAGACTATAGACCAGTAGGTTATCATTAACTCTAGGTTATCATTAAGTCCATAGATCACTAGGTTATCATTAAGTTAATGAGTAGAGAACAGACTATAGACCAGTAGGTTATCATTAAGTTAATGAGTAGAGAACAGACTATAGACCAGTAGGTTATCATTAACTCTAGGTTATCATTAAGTCCATAGATCACTAGGTTATCATTAAGTTAATGAGTAGAGAACAGACTATAGACCAGTAGGTTATCATTAAGTTAATGAGTAGAGAACAGACTATAGACCAGTAGGTTATCATTAAGTTAATGAGTAGAGAACAGACTATAGACCAGTAGGTTATCAATAAGTTAATGTGTAGAGAACAGACTATAGACCAGTAGGTTATCATTAAGTTAATGAGTAGAGAACAGACTATAGACCAGTAGGTTATCATTAAGTTAATGAGTAGAGAACAGACTATAGACCAGTAGGTTATCATTAAGTTAATGAGTAGAGAACAGACTATAGACCAGTAGGTTATCATTAAGTTAATGAGTAGAGAACAGACTATAGACCAGTAGGTTATCATTAAGTTAATGAGTAGAGAACAGACTATAGACCAGTAGGTTATCATTAAGTTAATGAGTAGAGAACAGACTATAGACCAGTAGGTTATCATTAAGTTAATAAGTAGAGAACAGACTATAGACCAGTAGGTTATCATTAAGTTAATGAGTAGAGAACAGACTATAGACCAGTAGGTTATCATTAAGTTAATGAGTAGAGAACAGACTATAGACCAGTAGGTTATCATTAAGTTAATGAGTAGAGAACAGACTATAGACCAGTAGGTTATCATTAAGTTAATGAGTAGAGAACAGACTATAGACCAGTAGGTTATCATTAAGTTAATGAGTAGAGAACAGACTATAGACCAGTAGGCTATCATTAAGTTAATGAGTAGAGAACAGACTATAGACCAGTAGGTTATCATTAAGTTAATGAGTAGAGAACAGACTATAGACCAGTAGGTTATCATTAAGTTAATGAGTAGAGAACAGACTATAGACCAGTAGGTATCATTAAGTTAATGAGTAGAGAACAGACTATAGACCAGTAGGTTATCATTAAGTTAATGAGTAGAGAACAGACTATAGACCAGTAGGTTATCATTAAGTTAATGAGTAGAGAACAGACTATAGACCAGTAGGTTATCATTAAGTTAATGAGTAGAGAACAGACTATAGACCAGTAGGTTATCATTAAGTTAATGAGTAGAGAACAGACTATAGACCAGTAGGTTATCATTAAGTTAATGAGTAGAGAACAGACTATAGACCAGTAGGTTATCATTAAGTTAATGAGTAGAGAACAGACTATAGACCAGTAGGTTATCATTAAGTTAATGAGTAGAGAACAGACTATAGACCAGTAGGTTATCATTAAGTTAATGAGTAGAGAACAGACTATAGACCAGTAGGCTATCATTAAGTTAATGAGTAGAGAACAGACTATAGACCAGTAGGTTATCATTAAGTTAATGAGTAGAGAACAGACTATAGACCAGTAGGTTATCATTAAGTTAATGAGTAGAGAACAGACTATAGACCAGTAGGTTATCATTAAGTTAATGAGTAGAGAACAGACTATAGACCAGTAGGTTATCATTAAGTTAATGAGTAGAGAACAGACTATAGACCAGTAGGTTATCATTAAGTTAATGAGTAGAGAACAGACTATAGACCCGTAGGTTATCATTAAGTTAATGAGTAGAGAACAGACTATAGACCAGTAGGTTATCATTAAGTTAATGAGTAGAGAACAGACTATAGACCAGTAGGTTATCATTAAGTTAATGAGTAGAGAACAGACTATAGACCAGTAGGTTATCATTAAGTTAATGAGTAGAGAACAGACTATAGACCAGTAGGTTATCATTAAGTTAATGAGTAGAGAACAGACTATAGACCAGTAGGTTATCATTAAGTTAATGAGTAGAGAAACAGACTATAGACCAGTAGGTTATCATTAAGTTAATGAGTAGAGAACAGACTATAGACCAGTAGGTTATCATTAAGTTAATGAGTAGAGAACAGACTATAGACCAGTAGGTTATCATTAAGTTAATGAGTAGAGAACAGACTATAGACCAGTAGGTTATCATTAAGTTAATGAGTAGAGAACAGACTATAGACCAGTAGGTTATCATTAAGTTAATGAGTAGAGAACAGACTATAGACCAGTAGGTTATCATTAAGTTAATGAGTAGAGAACAGACTATAGACCAGTAGGTTATCATTAAGTTAATGAGTAGAGAACAGACTATAGACCAGTAGGTTATCATTAAGTTAATGAGTAGAGAACAGACTATAGACCAGTAGGTTATCATTAAGTTAATGAGTAGAGAACAGACTATAGACCAGTAGGTTATCATTAAGTTAATGAGTAGAGAACAGACTATAGACCAGTAGGTTATCATTAAGTTAATGAGTAGAGAACAGACTATAGACCAGTAGGTTATCATTAAGTTAATGAGTAGAGAACAGACTATAGACCAGTAGGTTATCATTAAGTTAATGAGTAGAGAAACAGACTATAGACCAGTAGGTTATCATTAAGTTAATGAGTAGAGAACAGACTATAGACCAGTAGGTTATCATTAAGTTAATGAGTAGAGAACAGACTATAGACCAGTAGGTTATCATTAAGTTCTAGAGCATACTACAGCCCTAGCTTCCATCACGGTTACACCACCCAGGGATTTAGGCCATGGTTCCTATGAGGCTGCTCATGGAGAAACACCACAACATCCCACAAGACCTTTAGCCATACTAAATCTGCCTTTTCCCTGCTTCCTGTATTCCATATGGTTTTCTTAAATAGTGGGGTTTTGTTGCTGCAGCATCTAGACTCGCAGGTATTTACAGGGAAACCTGGAGAGTATCAGGACTGCTCTGTGATCATAGAAAACATGTTCCACTGGGGACTGTACCCACATGGGGCAGACATACACAGAATGAAGTGGACTATATATATGTGTTCTTCCTTTCCCTGTTTCTGCTACATGGGATATGACTGCTGTTGCCCTGTTTCTGCTACATGGGATATGACTGCTGTTGCCCTGTTTCTGCTACATGGGATATGACTGCTGTTGCCCTGTTTCTGCTACATGGGATATGACTGGTGTTGCCCTGTTTCTGCTACATGGGATATGACTGCTGTTGCCCTGTTTCTGCTACATGGGATATGACTGCTGTTGCCCTGTTTCTGCTACATGGGATATGACTGCTGTTGCCCTGTTTCTGCTACATGGGATATGACTGCTGTTGCCCTGTTTCTGCTACATGGGATATGACTGCTGTTGCCCTGTTTCTACTGTTGCCCTGTTTCTGCTACATGGGATATGACTGGTGTTGCCCTGTTTCTGCTACATGGGATATGACTGCTGTTGCCCTGTTTCTGCTACATGGGATATGACTGCTGTTGCCCTGTTTCTACTGTTGCCCTGTTTCTGCTACATGGGATATGACTGGTGTTGCCCTGTTTCTGCTACATGGGATATGACTGCTGTTGCCCTGTTTCTGCTACATGGGATATGACTGCTGTTGCCCTGTTTCTGCTACATGGGATATGACTGCTGTTGCCCTGTTTCTGCTACATGGGATATGACTGCTGTTGCCCTGTTTCTACTGTTGCCCTGTTTCTGCTACATGGGATATGACTGCTGTTGCCCTGTTTCTGCTACATGGGATATGACTGCTGTTGCCCTGTTTCTACTGTTGCCCTGTTTCTGCTACATGGGATATGACTGCTGTTGCCCTGTTTCTGCTACATGGGATATGACTGCTGTTGCCCTGTTTCTACTGTTGCCCTGTTTCTGCTACATGGGATATGACTGCTGTTGCCCTGTTTCTACTGTTGCCCTGTTTCTGCTACATGGGATATGACTACTGTTGCCCTGTTTCTGCTACATGGGATATGACTGCTGTTGCCCTGTTTCTGCTACATGGGATATGACTGGTGGTGCCCTGTGTCCGCTACATGGGATATGACTGGTGTTGCCCTGTTTCTGCTACATGGGATCTGACTGCTGTTGCCCTGTTTCTGCTACATGGGATATGACTGGTGTTGCCCTGTTTCTGCTACATGGGATATGACTACTGTTGCCCTGTTTCTGCTACATGGGATATGACTACTGTTGCCCTGTTTCTGCTACATGGGATATGACTGCTGTTGCCCTGTTTCTGCTACATGGGATATGACTGCTGTTGCCCTGTTTCTGCTACATGGGATATGACTGCTGTTGCCCTGTTTCTGCTACATGGGATATGACTGCTGTTGCCCTGTTTCTGCTACATGGGATATGACTGCTGTTGCCCTGTTTCTGCTACATGGGATATGACTGCTGTTGCCCTGTTCCTGCTACATGGGATATGACTGGTGTTGCCCTGTTTCTGCTACATGGGATATGACTGCTGTTGCCCTGTTTCTGCTACATGGATATGACTGCTGTTGCCCTGTTTCTGCTACATGGGATATGACTGCTGTTGCCCTGTTTCTGCTACATGGGGTATGACTGCTGTTGCCCTGTTCCTGCTACATGGGATATGACTGCTGTTACCCTGTTTCTGCTACATGGGATATGACTGGTGTTGCCCTGTTTCTGCTACATGGGATATGACTGCTGTTGCCCTGTTTCTACTGTTGCCCTGTTTCTGCTACATGGGATATGACTGCTGTTGCCCTGTTCCTGCTACATGGGATATGACTGGTGTTGCCCTGTTTCTGCTACATGGGATATGACTGCTGTTGCCCTGTTTCTACTGTTGCCCTGTTTCTGCTACACGGGATATGACTGCTGTTGCCCTGTTTCTGCTACATGGGATATGACTGGTGTTGCCCTGTTTCTGCTACATGGGATATGACTGGTGTTGCCCTGTTTCTGCTACATGGGATATGACTGGTGTTGCCCTGTTTCTGCTACATGGGATATGACTGCTGTTGCCCTGTTTCTACTGTCCCTTTTCCTGTTCCTGTTCCTGTTCCTGTCCCTGTCCCTGTTCCCGTTCCCGTTTCCGTTCCTGTCCCTGTCCCTTTTCCTGTTCCTGTCCCTGTTCCCGTTCCTGTTCCCGTTCCCGTCCCTGTCCCTGTTCCCGTTCCTGTTCCACCATGGAGTTGGCTCCTTCAGATCTGTCTGGATCGCAAACCTTCCCTCGACTCAGTGGGCTTCACAACTTCATATAAGGAAATATCAGGGCCTGTTGAGATCTGTGGAAAGTACAAAGTTCAGGCCGTGTTTTGTTTCTAAATGGCTTTTTTTTATGTTGAAAATACATGTGTCCACAGTGAGAGCAGGTTCCTGTACACCAGAGTATGATGTGAGAGCAGGTTCCTGTACACCAGAGTATGATGTGAGAGCAGGTTCCTGTACACCAGAGTATGATGTGAGAGCAGGTTCCTGTACACCAGAGTATGATGTGAGAGCAGGTTCCTGTACACCAGAGTATGATGTGAGAGCAGGTTCCTGTACACCAGAGTATGATGTGAGAGCAGGTTCCTGTACACCAGAGTATGATGTGAGAGCAGGTTCCTGTACACCAGAGTATGATGTGAGAGCAGGTTCCTGTACACCAGAGTATGATGTGAGAGCAGGTTCCTGTACACCAGAGTATGATGTGAGAGCAGGTTCCTGTACACCAGAGTATGATGTGAGAGCAGGTTCCTGTACACCAGAGTATGATGCGAGAGCAGGTTCCTGTACACCAGAATATGATGTGAGAGCAGGTTCCTGTACACCAGAGTATGATGTGAGAGCAGGTTCCTGTACACCAGAGTATGATGTGAGAGCAGGTTCCTGTACACCAGAGTATGATGTGAGAGCAGGTTCCTGTACACCAGAGTATGATGCGAGAGCAGGTTCCTGTACACCAGAATATGATGTGAGAGCAGGTTCCTGTACACCAGAGTATGATGTGAGAGCAGGTTCCTGTACACCAGAGTATGACGTTTCTATTATAAATGTTTTAAATGAAAACAAAAATGGGCCCAAAATAGTCTTGCTTTGTCACAATAAAAATGTTGGCTCTGAAAAACAATGAGTGTGATGCCTTCCCCCTCAGGACAGGAGAGATAAATCTAGATATATTGAGGTATTGTTTCCACTCAGGAGAGATAAATCTAGATATATTGAGGTATTGTTTCCACTCAGGAGAGATACATCTAGTTATATTGAGGTATTGTTTATCCTCAGGACAGGAGAGATACATCTAGATATATTGAGGTATTGTTTCCACTCAGGAGAGATAAATCTAGATATATTGAGGTATTGTTTCCGCTCAGGAGAGATAAATCTAGTTATATTGAGGTATTGTTTCTGCTCAGGAGAGATAAATCTAGATATACTGAGGTATTGGTTCTCCTCAGGAGAGATAAATCTAGATATATCGAGGTATTGTTTCTCCTCAGGATAGGAGAGATAAATCTAGATATATTGAGGTATTGTTTCTCCTCAGGACAGGAGACATAAATCTAGATATATTGAGGTATTGTTTCTCCTCAGGACAGGAGACATAAATCTAGATATATTGAGGTATTGTTTCTCCTCAGGACAGGAGACATAAATCTAGATATATTGAGGTATTGTTTCTCCTCAGGACAGGAGACATAAATCTAGATATATTGAGGTATTGTTTCCACTCAGGAGAGATAAATCTAGATATATTGAGGTATTGTTTCCACCCAGGACAGGAGAGATGAATCCAGATATATTGAGGTATAGTTTCCACCCAGAACAGGAGAGATGAATCCAGATATATTGAGGTATAGTTTCCACCCAGAACAGGAGAGATAAATCTAGATATATTGAGGTATTGTTTCCACCCAGAACAGGATAGATAAATCTAGATATATTGAGGTATTGTTTCCACTCAGGACAGGAGAGATAAATCTAGATATATTGAGGTATTCTTTCCCCTCAGGAGAGATACATCTAGTTATATTGAGGTTATTCTTTCCCCTCAGGAGAGATACATCTAGTTATATGCTGAGCATATGTGTCCTATTCGTCGTCTTTGTGCCTTTTCAGGTCTGTGTTGGTTGAATCATAAAGGTGTCCGAAATGGCCTTTTTGCAGGGTGACACGTTGCCAAATCAACCGTGTGAGTGTTGCTGTAATGGACGATAATAGATGAATGGACAGACAGAACCAGACTCGGGCCTGACGGAGCTGTTTAACCCTCAGGTAACACTGTTTGTGTTACACTTGTTGGGTGAGAGACATTGGCTTGCTTCCTCAAAAAAAAAGCACCCTGGTACCTATGTGCCCCGGGGTAAAAAAAGCAGTGCACCAGATAGGGAATAGGGTAACGTTGTGGACACACTACACACATGGTGATTGGTTGTGCAGAGACTTACGCCATTAACGCAACAGCAGAACCTCTGGTTCAACTTCTTTACGAGGATCTGTTTAAACACTGCTGTTCTTTCCACCTCTCGACAACATCCCAGCTGTAGACCAGCAATACCAATCCTCCCCTGGGCAGTGTTTAATTATCGGCCCTGGCAATGCCATCAGTACGTGTGTAATTATGTGTCAGGTTTAGGCTGGTTGGTATGAAGAGTGGAACCGGTGAGTTGATGATTGTTGAAAGTGTAGATATTTAAACTATTCCAAAAGTGTCAGTGTCATTAAACAGAGAGGGTCTGACCCCGGCTGTCAGTTATACCTCCGCTATGCAGATATTCTGTTTCTCTCTCTCTCTCTTTCTTTCTCAGACTCCCCTTCTCCCATTCCTTCCCTCCCTCTCGCTCTCCTTCACTCCCTTCCTCTCTCGTTCTCCTTCACTCCCTCCCTCCCTCTCTCTCTTTCCTTCCTTCCTTCCCTCTCTCGTTCTCCTTCCCTCCTTCTCTCACTGCCCTCCCTCCCTCCCTCCCTCCCTCCCTCCCTCCCTCCCTCCCTCCCTCCCTCCCTCCCTCCCTCCCTCCCTCCCTCCCTCCCTCCCTCCCTCCCTCCCTCCCTCCTTCACTCCCTCCCTCCCTCTCTCGCTTTCCTTCCTTCCTTCCCTCTATCGTTCTCCTTCCCTCCTTCCCTCCTTCCCTCCTTCCCTCCCTCCCTCCCTCCCTCCCTCCCTCCCTCCCTCCCTCCCTCCCTCCCTCCCTCCCTCCCTCCCTCCCTCCCTCCCTCTCTCCTCTCACCGTCGGATAGGAGATAGAGCAGGAAGTGTGAGAAGCTCTGCGTGAATCCTGTTGCTCTGTTCAACACCCATTTCCTGTGTCGTCTACAGACACATTTGTGCCGCTCTACTGCCTACCGGCAGGCTCAATATAGAACTACTACACCACAAAAAAATTAAATACATACTTTTAAAATTCCAAACCCCCCAAAAAATAATAACTTGAAATACAAATGAATTTGTTAGCAATAGACAAATAGTGTTATCATTGACATTGATGTGTATCACAGGCTGCATCACATCCAGCCCGTGATTGGTTGTCCCATAGGGCGGCGCACAATTGACCCGGTGTCGTCCGTGTTTTGGCCGGGGTGGACCGTCATTGTAAATAAGAATTAGTTCTTAATTAACTGACTTGTCTAAGTCAAATAAAGCACTGAGAAGTATTTAATGATAGAGTCATGAATGGTGAACGTCTTCCATTCTATAATCTACACAACGACATCATATTAGAACAGCGTGTGCTGGCTTTAAGCTTCAGAGGCCTTTATCATCAGCTGATTAGAGGAGCTCCCGTTCAGCCTCACAGACAAAACGTATTGGGCTCCATTAACACAGTAAGAAACACCTTTTTGACACGATGAAGTGTAATATTATCTCTCTCCTTTGCTTTCCAGCGCTCTTCAATTTACCAGGACAAGCACCTTGAGCTCCGGCAACGCGTCGACACCAAACGCCTTGGAAGGCACGGCAGGGGGTTGCCGGTAGGCTGGGGGGAGAGGGTGGGGGAGGTAAGGGGGGGTTGGTAGGGGAGTGTTTCTGTGGATTGTAAGATGTGTTGGTGTCCCAAGGACAAGTAGGGAATATCCATACTGTAATGAAAGGCGTGTACTAATTGTAGCTACACCTCTTTGCTTGAAAGTAATGAGTGGGGAACATAGGGGGGGTTCTCTAAGGATTAATTTGTAGTAAACTGAGAGAGGGGTAATTTATTTTATTTTACATAACCAAACTTTAGAGGTGTCCCCCTCTTTGGAAAATAAAGTCTACATATATTGTTTTATGTGTTACAAACATTGACATTACAATTTTAGCAATATGTACAGACAGTAAACTACAACCAGGAAATGAATAACAATATGTACAGACAGTAAACTACAACCAGGAAATGAATAACTATATGTACAGACAGTAAACTACAACCAGGAAATGAATAACAATATGTACAGACAGTAAACTACAACCAGGAAATGAATAACTATATGTACAGACAGTAAACTACAACCAGGAAATGAATAACAATATGTACAGACAGTAAACTACAACCAGGAAATGAATAACAATATGTACAGACAGTAAACTACAACCAGGAAATGACTAACAATATGTACAGACAGTAAACTACAACCAGGAAATGAATAACTATATGTACATACAGTAAACTCCAACCAGGAAATGAATAACAATATGTACAGACAGTAAACTACAACCAGGAAATGAATAACAATATGTACAGACAGTAAACTACAACCAGGAAATGAATAACAATATGTGTGGTGTCTCTGAGACCTCCGCTGCCCTGAAACATCTTCATAATGACACACTGGAGATCTCAGCTTCAATTAAAGTCTAGTATTTGCCCATGTGAATTAGATAATATAGACATTTGACATATGAAGACAATTACATTCAGATCAGTGGTTTCTACAGTGTAGTACTGTATATTCCCCTATAACAGTGATTTCCACAGTGTATTGTATAGTACTGTATATTCTCCTATAACAGTGGTTTCTACAGTGTAGTACTGTATATTCTCCTACAACAGTGGTTTCTACAGTGTAGTACTGTATATTCTCCTATAACAGTGGTTTCTACAGTGTATTACTGTATATTCTCCTACAACAGTGGTTTCTACAGTGTAGTACTGTATATTCCCCTATAACAGTGATTTCTACAGTGTATTGTGTAGTACTGTATATTCTCCTACAACAGTGGTTTCTACAGTATAGTACTGTATATTCCCCTATAACAGTGGTTTCTACAGTATAGTACTGTATATTCTCCTATAACAGTGATTTCTACAGTGTAGTACTGTATATTCCCCTATAACAGTGATTTCCACAGTGTATTGTATAGTACTGTATATTCCCCTATAACAGTAGTTTCTACAGTGTTTTGTATAGTACTGTTTAACCCCCTGTAACAGTGAAATATTAGACAATTTACCCAGAGTACATCCCCCTAATGACGTTCATCTACATGAGATAAATTGCAACGGTTTAGACATTAAAGGATAGCCATACGTATTACATGCATTATACAAAATAATGAATATTCAACAACTCTATTGGATTTGTACACATTATATGTATAATACTAATGTAATAAAGACTCCATTTAATTATGTATTTAATACCCTGCAGCTGTTCACCAGCTTACGCACATCTGTGCAAAGAAGGTGCAATTGTGTTATTTAGCTAACCAAACAAAAATACATATTGTTTGTAGATCAGTAGATTGGGGGAAGTTGAGAAAAAAAGGGCGGACGTTGAGCAACCCCCTTTGTTGGGGGAAGTTAAACCACCCCTTTGTTTAAGGAAACCAAACACAAGCTTTACCAAGTGACCGAATATTTAGGACGAGGTCATCATTTCATGGAGTTTGTGAAGGAAGAAACTACATGGGAAAAGTGGTTATGTCCAAAAAAATCAGAATTTCACAGAGTCAAGTAAATGTATTGTGTTCGAGTTTTCTTGATGTTTGTATCTAAAGCAGGTTATATGGGGCGGCAGGGTAGGCTAGTGGTTAGAGCGTTGGACTAGTAACCAAAAGTCTTACAAGATCGAATCCCTGAGCTGACAAGGTAAAAATCTGCTGTTCTCCCCCTGAACAAGGCAGTTAACCCACTGTTCCTAGACCAGTTAACCCACTGTTCCTAGACCAGTTAACCCACTGTTCCTAGACCGGTTAACCCACTGTTCCTAGACCAGTTAACCCACTGTTCCTAGACCAGTTAACCCACTGTTCCTAGACCAGTTAACCCACTGTTCCTAGACCAGTTAACCCACTGTTCCTAGACCAGTTAACCCACTGTTCCTAGACCAGTTAACCCACTGTTCCTAGACCAGTTAACCCACTGTTCCTAGACCGGTTAACCCACTGTTCCTAGACCAGTTAACCCACTGTTCCTAGACCAGTTAACCCACTGTTCCTAGACCGGTTAACCCACTGTTCCTAGACCAGTTAACCCACTGTTCCTAGACCAGTTAACCCACTGTTCCTAGACCAGTTAACCCACTGTTCCTAGACCAGTTAACCCACTGTTCCTAGACCAGTTAACCCACTGTTCCTAGACCAGTTAACCCACTGTTCCTAGACCAGTTAACCCACTGTTCCTAGGCCGTCATTGAACATAAGAATTTGTCCTTAACTGACTAGTTAAATAAAGGTAAAATATTGAGAGTGTTCTATACATCAGTTGGAGTCTCTATCAGCTTCAATATGAGGTCTTAAACCTGGCATGAAAGTGTAGCTGTGTGGACTAATATAGTGAAAATGTTTTCCTTTGGTTAAGTTGAGCCAATGTCCATTGGGTAAGTTGAGCCAATGTCCATTGGGTTAAGATGAGCCAATGTCCATTGGGTAAGTTGAGCCAATGGCCTTTGGGTAAGTTGAGCCAATGGCCATTGGTTAAGTTGAGCCAATGGCCATTGGGTAAGTTGAGCCAATGGCCTTTGGGTAAGTTGAGCCAATGGCCTTGGGTTAAGTTGAGCCAATAGCCATTTGCTAAGTTGACCACAAAGACACACACACACGCGCACACACACACACACACACACACACACACACACACACACACACACACACACACACACACACACACACAGATACATTGAGAATGCTGCTGACTGAACTCAGACAAAACTTTCTTGCATCTCCCCTCCACGAACCCACTTACGACCCCTCCACGACCCCTCTACGACCCCACACATGACTCTAGTTCACACACAAAATAAACAACATTTCAGACAAAATAAACATTTCTTGAAAGCACTGTTTACTAATGGGGAATGCAGTCAGAGACTATAAAGGTGCTGCAGATGACAGTCCCTCCCCAGTTCTCTCTTTGCTGAAGCCATGAGTGCACGTTTCAGTGCCCAACAGGTCTTAGATCTGATTTATTCAGATGTCCAGGAGGAACAATGATTTAGAAGAGGAGGAGGTATCTGAAGACGAGGACGGTGAAGAATACAACCCAGAGCACGATGCATCATCTTCAGATGAAGAAGAAATCCCAGAAGCTGAAAGAGAGACATTTTTGTCAAAGAAAAGCAAAATGACATGGTCCTTGTCACCATATGACGACCAGCACAGGATGGCAGCACAGAATGTCATGACCACAGGGTCCACAAGAAATGCAGTTGCCCAGGATGTCGCCTCAACATTCTACATGTTCATCACACCAGCCGTTGAAAAAATTATCCTGGAGAAGACAAATTTGGAGGATTTCTGTAAATATGGAGACAACTGAAAAAGGATGGATGAGATTGACCTGCGTGCCTACATAGAGCTGTTAATCTTAGCGTGTGTGTATAGATCCCGAGACGAGGCTACATGTAGTCTCTGGGATGCAGAGAGTGGAAGGGTGATTTTCCGCGCCACGATGCCACCGAAAGACTTTCACATTTTCTCAAGAATGCTACGATTTGATAACCGTGAGTCAAGACCTGCAAGACGTGTGAGAGACAAACTGGAGGCCATAAGAGAGGTCTGGGTGAAGTGGGTGGAGCCATAAGAGAGGTCTGGGAGAAGTGGGTGGAGCCATAAGAGAGGTCTGGGAGAAGTGGGTGGAGCCATAAGAGAGGTCTGGGAGAAGTGGGTGGAGCCATAAGAGAGGTCTGGGAGACGTGGGTGGAGCCATAAGAGAGGTCTGGGAGAAGTGGGTGGAGCCATAAGAGAGGTCTGGGAGAAGTGGGTGGAGCCATAAGAGAGGTCTGGGAGAAGTGGGTGGAGCGATACGAACTACTGATCTCTTTTGTCAAACGGTTGATGTCCTTTCCAACAGTATATGCCCAGCCAGCCAGCAAAGTGTGGCATCAAAATATTAGGTGGCCTGTGACGCACAATCCAGCTATGCCTGGAAGATACAAGTCTACACTGGGAAGCCGACTAGTGGAGCCCGGGGAAGAACCAGGGGATGCAGGTTGTGCTTGATGTGACAGATGGACTGAGTGGGTACAATGTCACGTGTGACTAATTCTTCACCTTTTATGAACTCAGCCAGCAGCACCTGAAGAGGAAGATCAACATGGCTGCAACCATTCCTCGCAACAAGGGGGAGAGAGACCTTCTCATCAAGGTTTTCCTTCACTCCCACCATCACTCAAGTTTCTTACCTCCCAAAGAGGAACAAGAATGTGGTCCTCCTGAGGACACTGCACAAAACGTCTGATATTAGTGATCATGAGGACAGGAAGCCAGCCATCATCCTGGACTACAACCACAACAAAGGAGGCATGGACAACCTGGACAAGGTGATTGGAACTTACAGCTGCAGGAGGATGACTCCCCGCTGGCCCCTGGTCATCTTCTATAACATCATTGATGTGTCATCATACAATGCCTTCGCGATATGGAACAAGATCAACCCTACCTGGATGCCTGATAAGTGGAACAAGAGGAGGGTGGTCCTGGAACAGCTGGGAAAGGCACTTGTAGTCCCAAACATTCAAAGAAGGGAGCATCTCCCCCACACAGCAGCCTCTGCAGCGCTTGTGAAAGCTGTTAACGGGGCTGAATCGTGTCCTGATCCAACTGAGGCTGCAGCTGGGGAAGACAAGAGGAGGAGATGCCAATTCTGCCCCCCAAAGAAGGACTGTAAAACAAATACTACGTGTTGCACATGTGAGAAATACATCTGCACAGTCCATGCACACACACTTGCATACTGTCCTACAGGTTCCACATATAGCCCAGCTATATGTAGAGTAGCCTAGCTAGATTTAGAGTAGTTTAGCTATATTTAGTGTAGTCTAGCTATAGTAAGAGTAATCTAGCTATATTTAGAGTTGTCCAGCCAAAGTTAGAGTAGTCTAGCTATATTTAGAATAGCATTGTTTTATTTAGAGTAGTCTAGCTAATGTTAGAGAAGCCTAGCTATATTTAGAGTAGTCTAGTAATAGTTAGAGTTGTCCAGCTATAGTTAGAGTAGCCTAGCTATAGTTTGAGTAGCATAACCATAGTTAGAGTAGCCTAACTCTATTCAGAGTATGCTACTCTAAATATAGCTAGGCTGCTCTAAATATAGCTAGGCTACTCTAAATATAGCTAGGCTGCTCTAAATATAGCTAGGCTGCTCTAAATATAGCTAGGCTACTCTAAATATAGCTAGGCTACTCTAAATATAGCTAGGCTGCTCTAAATATAGCTAGGCTACTCTAAATATAGCTAGGCTACTCTAAATATAGCTAGGCTGCTCTAAATATAGCTAGGCTACTCTAAATATAGCTAGGCTACTCTAAATATAGCTAGGCTGCTCTAAATATAGCTAGGCTACTCTAAATATAGCTAGGCTGCTCTAAATATAGCTAGGCTACTCTAAATATAGCTAGGCTACTCTAAATATAGCTAGGCTACTCTAAATATAGCTAGGCTGCTCTAAATATAGCTAGTCTACTCTAAATATAGCTAGGCTACTCTAAATATAGCTAGTCTACTCTAAATATAGCTAGGCTACTCTAAATATAGCTAGTCTACAAATGATTATGTATCATTATTTGTTTAGTTGTTTTTTATTTTGGAGGGCTTTTTTGATTGGATAGGATACTCCAACTATAGCTATGCTACTGTAAATATAGCTATGCTACTCAAACTATAGCTATGCTACTGTACATATAGCAAGGCTACTCTAACTATGACTAGGCTACTCTAACTATAGCTAGCTTACTGTAAATATAGCTATGCTACTCAAACTATAGCTATGCTACTCAAACTATAGCTATGCTACTGTAAATATAGGAAGGCTACTCTAACTATGGCTAGGCTACGCTAACTATAACTAGGCTACTGTAAATATAGCTATGCTACTCAAACTATAGCTATGCTACTCAAACTATAGCTATGCTACTGTACATATAGGAAGGCTACTGTAACTATAGCTAGGCTACTGTAACTATAGCTAGGCTACTGTAAATATAGCTATGCTACTCTAACTATAGCTAGGCTACTGTAACTACAGCTAGGCTACTCTAACTATAGCTAGGCTACAAATGATTACGTACCTGTAATTATTTTTATTTTTATTTTTTGAGCGCTTTTCCAATGTTATGAAAAGTGCTACAGAAATGTAATAAACCATTTTTATTATTTTATATACCTGTGGGGTAAGTTGTGCCAAGATAGTTAAGCTGTGTTTTCAACACTTTTATGATTACATCAATTCGGATTATTTCCAGGAATACACAACATCCTGAAATATACGTAGATATCTTTGTTGGAAATAATATTTTATTTTCCTTGACGGAGTGATGTTGAATGTTACGCCATTCTCCGCAAGTATTTATCCGAAACTCGAAAATATCGCATTGACATCAATACCTGATTTACGTAAAGTGGATTCGTTCCTATGAGATCTGAAGTCGGAAACATGATTGTGAAACACGTATCATCTTTATCGCCTGATTTTTCCCGCGTATCTTATTTCCGAGTTATAAACATATTTTCTCAGATTTTGTCTGGAACCAAAGCAAAACATTACTTTGACCGGATTCACTATTCGTTGTTTCCCATTCAAACTATTCCTAATTATATATTCTCATGTTTTGATTGGTGGTTTTATAAATATTGTTTCTGTATTAGCTCACCGCAGATAAAATAATTTCTCTCTGGCCACATGACATAGCCTCATTAAAAGTGTCTCGGTAAACAGTTGAGTCAGAGGAAAGACATTATATTCCCTCGGTCAACACATCCAGAGCACTAATTTGTTGACCCTGCAAGTGGATGGGGTCAGGAGTTGAAAGGGCAGCTGTGGCGGAATTATCTGTCCGTGTTCTGTCCGTGTTCTGTCCGTGTACTGTCCGTGTTCTGTCCGTGTACTGTCCGTGTACTGTCCGTGTTCTGTCTGTGTACTGTCCGTGTTCTGTCCGTGCTCTGTCCGTGTTCTGTCCGTGTTCTGTCCGTGTTCTTTCCGTGTTCTTTCCGTGTTCTGTCCGTGTTCTGTCCGTGTTCTGTCCGTGTTCTGTCCGTGTACTGTCCGTGTACTGTCCGTGTTCTGTCCGTGTTCTGTCCGTGTTCTGTCCGTGTACTGTCCGTGTTCTGTCCGTGTTCTGTCTGTGTACTGTCCGTGTTCTGTCCGTGCTCTGTCCGTGTACTCGGGCCTCCAGCTCTGGTCTCACACTGCAGGATACAGTGTCTCACACTGCAGGATACAGTGTCTCACACTGCAGGATACAGTGTCTCACTGTCACGTCTAATCAAGGTGGGTGGAATCAGGCGCAGAGAGCAGATAGCGATATAAAGTTTATTCTCCGGTGAAGAAAACAAACACGGTCAACCCAAACACACACAGGGTGAAATTATCCAACACAGGATAACAGACTAACCGGAGAATAAGAAACACAATAACACCGACAGACGAAAATGAATGACAAAATAAACAATCCCGCACAAAACAAGGGTGGGACAACCTACATTATATACAGACACTAATTAACTAAACAACACACAGGTGAAACCAATCAGACAAAACCAACAGATACACGAAAAGGGATCGGTAGTGGCTAGTAGGACGGTGACGACGACCGCCGAGCACCGCCTGAACGGGCAGGAGAGCCAACCTCGGCGGAAGTCGTGACACTCACACTGCAGGATATGCAGGATACACTTCCCCTTTCCACAGGAGAGAGGAGTTCCTTCAAATAGAGAGGATATGGCTCGCTAACTAAATCGTCCCTTAATCCCCATGTACTATCCAGTAAAAGGTTAAGAGGAAAAAACAATGCTTTACATTAGGGAGTCATATTCTTAGCCCGGTGTAGGCTGTCTCTCCCCCAGCCAGCTTCGATGACTTTATCTTGATATGCAAAGACTGTTTATCTTTCCTTTTCGTACAATCTATCTAATATTAAGTCATCCGTACATCCCTCAAAACAACCAAGAAGTCCTGTGTTACTGTTTAACACAACCAAAGGTCCCACTACTCCCTAAAAACAGGAAATGTAACACTATTCTGGCACAATTCAAGTAAATATTTAAATTAACAGTTGTGGTTCAGAGGAAATAGATGATAAACTGAAGATGTTTTAAAAATATATATATATATTTATTATAGCTGACCAATGATGTCAATAAGATCTGTATTTTCCACCTTGTCAATAGTGGATACAATGATGTGTTATTGTCCTGTCTGAGATACAATGTCTTGTTAGTGTCCTGTCTGAGATACAATGTCTTGTTAGTGTCCTGTCTGTGTCCTGTCTGAGATACAATGTTGTGTTATTGTCCTGTCTGAGATACAATGTCTTGTTAGTGTCCTGTCTTGAGATACAATGATGTGTTATTGTCCTGTCTGAGATACAATGTCTTGTTAGTGTCCTGTCTGTGTCCTGTCTGAGATACAATGTTGTGTTATTGTCCTGTCTGAGATACAATGATGTGTTAGTGTCCTGTCTGAGATATAATGTCTCGTTAGTGTCCTGTCTGAGATACAATGTCTTGTTAGTGTCGTGTCTGTGTCCTGTCTGAGATACAATGTTGTGTTATTGTCCTGTCTGAGATACAATGATGTGTTAGTGTCCTGTCTGAGATACAATGTCTTGTTAGTGTCCTGTCTGAGATACAATGTTGTGGTAGTGTCCTGTCTGAGATACAATGACGGGTTAGTGTCCTGTCTGAGATACAAAGTCTTGTTAGTGTCCTGTCTGAGATACAATGTTGTGGTAGTGTCCTGTCTGAGCTACAATGTTGTGGTAGTGTCCTGTCTGATATACAATGTTGTGGTAGTGTCCTGTCTGAGCTACAATGTTGTGGTAGTGTCCTGTCTGAGCTACAATGTTGTGGTAGTGTCTTGTCTTAGCTACAATGTTGTGGTAGTGTCCTGTCTGTGTCCTGTCTGAGCTACAATGTTGTGGTAGTGACCTGTCTGTGTCCTGTCTGAGCTACAATGTCTTGTTAGTGTCCTGTCAGAGCTACAATGTCTTGGTAGTGTCCTGTCTGAGATACAATGACGGGTTAGTGTCCTGTCTGAGATACAACGTCTTGTTAGTGTCCTGTCTGAGATACAATGTTGTGGTAGTGTCCTGTCTGAGCTACAATGTTGTGGTAGTGTCCTGTCTGATATACAATGTTGTGGTAGTGTCCTGTCTGAGCTACAATGCCATGGTAGTGTCCTGTCTGTGTCCTGTCAGAGCTACAATGTCGTGTTAGTGTCCTGTCTGAGCTACAATGTCTTGTTAGTGTCCTGTATGAGCTACAATGTCTTGTTAGTGTCCTGTCTGAGCTACAATGTCTTGTTAGTGTCCTGTCTGAGATACAATGTCTTGTTAGTGTCCTGTCTGAGATACAATGTCTTGTTAGTGTCCTGTCTGAGATACAATGTCTTGTTAGTGTCCTGTCTTGAGATACAATGATGTGTTATTGTCCTGTCTGAGATACAATGTCTTGTTAGTGTCCTGTCTGTGTCCTGTCTGAGATACAATGTTGTGTTATTGTCCTGTCTGAGATACAATGATGTGTTAGTGTCCTGTCTGAGATACAATGTCTTGTTAGTGTCCTGTCTGAGATACAATGTTGTGGTAGTGTCCTGTCTGAGATACAATGACGGGTTAGTGTCCTGTCTGAGATACAAAGTCTTGTTAGTGTCCTGTCTGAGATACAATGTTGTGGTAGTGTCCTGTCTGAGCTACAATGTTGTGGTAGTGTCCTGTCTGATATACAATGTTGTGGTAGTGTCCTGTCTGAGCTACAATGTTGTGGTAGTGTCCTGTCTGAGCTACAATGTTGTGGTAGTGTCTTGTCTTAGCTACAATGTTGTGGTAGTGTCCTGTCTGTGTCCTGTCTGAGCTACAATGTTGTGGTAGTGACCTGTCTGTGTCCTGTCTGAGCTACAATGTCTTGTTAGTGTCCTGTCAGAGCTACAATGTCTTGGTAGTGTCCTGTCTGAGATACAATGACGGGTTAGTGTCCTGTCTGAGATACAACGTCTTGTTAGTGTCCTGTCTGAGATACAATGTTGTGGTAGTGTCCTGTCTGAGCTACAATGTTGTGGTAGTGTCCTGTCTGATATACAATGTTGTGGTAGTGTCCTGTCTGAGCTACAATGCCATGGTAGTGTCCTGTCTGTGTCCTGTCAGAGCTACAATGTCGTGTTAGTGTCCTGTCTGAGCTACAATGTCTTGTTAGTGTCCTGTATGAGCTACAATGTCTTGTTAGTGTCCTGTCTGAGCTACAATGTCTTGTTAGTGTCCTGTCTGAGATACAATGTCTTGTTAGTGTCCTGTCTGAGATACAATGTCTTGTTAGTGTCCTGTCTGAGATACAATGTCTTGTTAGTGTCCTGTATGAGCTACAATGTCTTGTTAGTGTCCTGTCTGAGATACAATGTCTTGTTAGTGTCGTGTCTGAGCTACAATGCCGTGGTAGTGTCCTGTCTGAGATACAATGACGTGTTAATGTCCTGTCTGAGCTACAATGTCTTGTTAGTGTCCTGTATGAGATACAATGTCTTGTTAGTGTCGTGTCTGAGCTACAATGCCGTGGTAGTGTCCTGTCTGAGATACAATGACGTGTTAATGTCGTGTCTGAGCTACAATGCCGTGGTAGTGTCCTGTCTGAGATACAATGACGTGTTAATGTCCTGTCTGAGCTACAATGCCGTGGTAGTGTCCTGTCTGAGATACAATGACGTGTTAATGTCCTGTCTGAGCTACAATGTCTTGTTAGTGTCCTGTCTGAGATACAATGTCTTGTTAGTGTCGTGTCTGAGCTACAATGCCGTGGTAGTGTCCTGTCTGAGCTACAATGTCTTGTTAGTGTCGTGTCTGAGCTACAATGTCTTGTTAGTGTTGTGTCTGAGCTACAATGTCTTGGTAGTGTCGTGTCTGAGCTACAATGTCTTGTTAATGTCGTGTCTGAGCTACAATGTCTTGTTAGTGTCCTGTCTGAGCTACAATGACGTGTTAATGTCCTGTCTGAGCTACAATGTCTTGTTAGTGTCCTGTCTGTGTCCTGTCTGAGCTACAATGACGTGTTAATGTCCTGTCTGAGCTACAATGTCTTGTTAGTTTACTATCCGAGCTTCTTCATGACCATCATTTTTCACAGACGGCTGAACTTTCTGGCCTGAGTGACAGACCAGAGGCTATCAAACTTCCTAATGGTCGTTGTACTTCCAATGTAATTACTAGTTAATTACTTCCACATGTTAATACAGATCTTAGCAGAAGAGTATATATATATATATATATTTATATATCATACAAGAGCTATTGTTACAGAGCCTGAAATAATTTCCATGTGATCGTTTTCAGCGGATATCAAAATCGGAATAATTATGCACTAATTAAGAAAAGTAGGGCCTGCTCCAGAAGTTAAGACTGCATTAATTTGAATGTTTTTACAGTTCTTTAATTGGGATAAGGGCAGTAAATTATGAGGTGGCTCCACACTCCATCAAGGCCTGCCTCCTCTAAACCCCAACTCAAGGTCAGACTAAGTTAGTCATTCAAAAATGAAACCCTACTCCCTTCATAGTGGACTACATTTGAACAGGGCCTATGGGGTAGCACACTATAAAGGCAAGAGGGTGCCATTTGGGACACATGCCAAGTTAAATTCAGCACAATTCCCTATGCTCTCACAGCCATATAATTTGTATTGGTGATGTACAGAGCAGCATGTATTGGTGATGTATTGGTGATGTATTGGTGATGTACAGAGCAGCATGTATTGGTGATGTACAGAGCAGCATGTATTGGTGATGTACAGAGCAGCATGTATTGGTGATGTACAGAGCAGCATGTATTGGTGATGTACAGAGCAGCATGTATTGGTGATGTATTGGTGATGTATTGGTGATGTACAGAGCAGCATGTATTGGTGATGTACAGAGCAGCATGTATTGGTGATGTACAGAGCAGCATGTATTGGTGATGTACAGAGCAGCATGTATTGGTGATGTACAGAGCAGCATGTATTGGTGATGTACAGAGCAGCATGTACAGAGCAGCATGTATTGGTGATATACAGAGCAGCATGTATTGGTGATGTATAGAGTAGCATGTATTGGTGATGTACAGAGCAGCATGTATTGGTGATGTATTGGTGATGTATTGGTGATGTATAGAGTAGCATGTATTGGTGATGTATTGGTGATGTATTGGTGATGTACAGAGCAGCATGTATTGGTGATGTACAGAGCAGCATGTATTGGTGATGTATTGGTGATGTACAGAGCAGCATGTATTGGTGATGTACAGAGCAGCATGTATTGGTGATGTATTGGTGATGTACAGAGCAGCATGTATTGGTGATGTACAGAGCAGCATGTATTGGTGATGTATTGGTGATGTACAGAGCAGCATGTATTGGTGATGTATTGGTGATGTACAGAGCAGCATGTATTGGTGATGTACAGAGCAGTATGTATTGATGATGTATAGAGTAGCATGTATTGGTGATGTATTGGTGATGTATTGGTGATGTACAGAGCAGCATGTATTGGTGATGTACAGAGTAGCATGTATTGGTGATGTATTGGTGATGTATTGGTGATGTATTGGTGATGTATAGAGCAGCATGTATTGGTGATGTACAGAGCAGCATGTATTGGTGATGTACAGAGCAGCATGTATTGGTGATGTACAGAGCAGCATGTATTGGTGATGTATTGGTGATGTACAGAGAAGCATGTATTGGTGATGTACAGAGCAGCATGTATTGGTGATGTACAGAGCAGCATGTATTGGTGATGTACAGAGCAGCATGTATTGGTGATGTACAGAGCAGCATGTATTGGTGATGTACAGAGCAGCATGTATTGGTGATGTACAGAGCAGCATGTATTGGTGATGTATTGGTGATGTACAGAGCAGCATGTATTGGTGATGTATTGGTGATGTACAGAGCAGCATGTATTGGTGATGTACAGAGCAGCATGTATTGGTGATGTACAGAGCAGCATGTATTGGTGATGTATTGGTGATGTATTGGTGATGTACAGAGCAGCATGTATTGGTGATGTATTGGTGATGTACAGAGCAGCATGTATTGGTGATGTACAGAGCAGCATGTATTGGTGATGTACAGAGCATCATGTATTGGTGATGTACAGAGCAGCATGTATTGATGATGTATAGAGTAGCATGTATTGGTGATGTACAGAGCAGCATGTATTGGTGATGTATAGAGTAGCATGCATTGTCTCATCTTCAGTTATTCATTGTTTTGCCGGTAGATACATTTTTTAAGATTCAAAGGTGTATTTTGAAAGAGTGACTTTGCACACTACAATAACATGACTTTACCTGACATTTTGTAAAGCAAGTTTTCTCAGTGTGCTAATCTTACTGCCGATCCTTAGAAACTGCAGTCATGTTGCTATTTAAGACTAGTTTTAGCACTTAAATAATACGCATGTTAGATTAGCTTAATAGATCCTGTATGAATCAATATAGGGTTGAGTAAGAGTTTTGTCTGCTATTTCAACGTGTTGAGTTGCTGACACCTGGATTAAACCTATAGTAGAGTTGCTGCCGCCATCACCTAAAAGATACACACACACGATGCATAGGACCTTTTCATTCAGAGGATAAATGCAGTGGACCGCTGAACATGATTAGAGCACCTGCTGTTCGGGATAAAGAGACAGTTGCTTGGCGAAATAGACAAATCGTTAGACACCTACCAAGACATTTGTCAGGCAAAGCTTTTTTCCCTCACATGCTTGCATTGGCCCCTCATCATATTCTTTTGAATTATTTCAGAGGTTTTGGTAAATGACGTAAAGCGCTCTTAATTTTGTATTTCTGCCAGGAGAACGATTAGGTCATTAGCAATAACAAATGGCCAGGGTTGCACCATATGCCCGTTGTAGATTGTCAACCTTCCACATTATTTCTGACGCGCCAAACAAATTGTCCAGGTTTGGCTCGGATCCATTTTCCCATGGCGGGAACATTGCAAACAATCGTCTTCTCATAGTAGGTACTTATCCGTCTCCATTTCTCCCTGCTCCTGTCCCTTAATACAGGATCTCATTAGAACCTAGTAGTTCTAGTGCATTCCCTCATTACCTTTACATGATTCACCTTCCTGTCCCTTCCCTACCACAGCGAGATTCACACCGGACCAGACACCAGGCAGCACTTGAGATTACATTTCTGCCTCTTGAAACCTGTCAAATCACACAGTTAGGAGGCGATTGTGCTCTCGGGGAGTGAGTGGAGAGGATAGGAGGCATGGAAGGGATAGCAAGAAAACTGTATTTCCAAGCTGATAAATGAGCTCTTTCCCAACTGCATATGGTATGTGTTTTAAACTGGCTCCCTCTGGTCCTCACACCGGAGATTCATCCTTCATGATGAGTAGAAGACCTTCTCCCTCATGTGGGGGTCGTGTGTTGAAAGGAGGCTGAAAGTAAAGGCCCCAACGTTGGGGTCCATGCATCGGCTACAGCAGCATCTGTGGTTCATTACTGTTACCAACCCTCCTTCAGCAGCAGTCATTACTGATACCAACCCTCCTTCAGCAGCAGTCATTACTGATACCACCAACCCTCCTTCAGCACTGTGTCTACCTCAATCAACTACATCTCACTGTCTCTACTTCTATCAGCTACCTCTCTCTGCCTCTATATTCTGCCTCTCTCTGCCTCAGTCATTACTGATAACACCAACCCTCCTTCAGCAGCAGTCATTACTGTTACCAATCCTCCTTCAGCAGCAGTCATTACTGGTACCACCAACCCTTCTTCAGCAGCAGTAATTACTGATACCAACCCTCCTTCAGCAGCAGTCATTACTGGTACCAACCCTCCTTCAGCAGCAGTCATTACTGATACCAACCCTCCTTCAGCAGCAGTCATTACTGATACCAACCCTACTTCAGCAGCAGTCATTACTGGTACCAACTCTCCTTCAGCATTAGTCATTACTGATACCAACTCTCCTTCAGCAGCAGTCATTACTGATACCAACTCTCCTTCAGCATTAGTCATTACTGATACCAACTCTCCTTCAGCAGCAGTCATTACTGATACCAACCCTCCTTCAGCAGCAGTCATTACTGGTACCAACCCTCCTTCAGCAGCAATCATTACTGGTACCAACCCTCCTTCAGCAGCCTTTCCTTGAGCCATTCTTTATGTGGAACAGTTGACGTATGCAACCTTGTAACATGCAGAATGGTATAACAGTATGGCATGAATCATTAGCTATTTCCCCCTTAGCATGTCCCTGAAGACTCATTATGTGTCTGGTCAAAACAAAGTGGATTGACTGCCTGGCTGTTTTGGTTTGTTTTCATGTGTCACGCAGGGCAGAATTACCTAAAGCAAAGTCCCCTCAAACGTTTTCTACATTAATTGCATCATAAGACTAAATGGTCTTTTGAATTGAGGAATTCTGTTGGATTAGAGGTTATATTTCCTGACTATAGGATGTAGTTAACCGTCTGTATTCCTGGGTACACTTACAAGTACCTCTGTGTCACTAGCTGACCTTGACAGTGACCTTAAACCATGTAACAAGAACTATCACAGTATAGTAATTACAATATAGGCCATTAGTTCAGCCTACCTTTGTACCATATTGTAAGACCAGAGGATATGAGAGGATGGCTTCACAGTTTCCATGGAAAGCCTCCTGACTCTCTTGACAGAAGGGGGGTGGGGTGTTGAGGAGTGGAGTGGATGGGGGGGGGGCTATGTCATGGGACTGCATGGTCGTGTCCAAAATGGCTCCCTATTCCTTATAGAGTGCACTACTTTCGACCAGAGACATATGCACTATATAAGGGAGCCGTTTCAGACACAGTCCATGATCCAGAAAGAATATGAGTGTCCAACCAGCCCTCGACTGTTCCTGTCAGGAAATTATCTTATCTGGGTCAGCATTTATTAGCAAAGTTACTTGTCATTCTCTTCTTCAGAATACATGGGATACGTTCGAGCGTCAGGAGCATGTGGATTGTCTTCATGTTGGAAACCAGGCTTCAACAATTATCATTTATCATTTGTCGGTGGGTCACCCAATCCCAGACAACATGCTGATCTCTTCATTGTCTCGTTGTCATTGTCTCAGGTTCTTTCCTCACTGTAAGCTTCTGGGTGAAGAGAGCAAAGAGGAATACGTACGTATTGGTTAAACTCCAACAGGGTCTAACCCAACAGTAATGTTATGTTCTCCAACAATGTCCTGTTGACTCTACGACTGATGCACCTTGTCTAGACTGAGGATGAGTGGAGATGTTGACAGTTCTACAGACTCTTATTGAGAGGTGAGAAACTCTCAGGTCTAGACTGAGGATGAGTGGAGATGTTGACAGTTCTACAGACTCTTATTGGGAGGTGAGAGAGTCTCAGGTCTAGACTGAGGATGAGTGTAGTTGTTGACAGTTCTACAGACTCTTATTGAGAGGTGAGAGAGTCTCAGGTCTAGACTGAGGATGATTGTAGATGTTGACAGTTCTACAGACTCTTATTGAGAGGTGAGAGAGTCTCAGGTCTAGACTGAGGATGATTGTAGATGTTGACAGTTCTACAGACTCTTATTGAGAGGTGAGAGAGTCTCAGGTGTGTTTTACAGAGTCATTTCTTTATTGTCTCTACCCAGGTGTTACTGCCCCTACCCAATCTATGTTCATGTGTCAAGTTAATGCACTAACAATCTCTGACAAGCCTGTTTTGACTGCCCGCCATTTTGGAAGCCTTGACCTGGTAACATAAAATTTGGGTATGTTGTTGTCTCTACCTTCTTGTCCTTTGTGCTGTTGTCTGTGCCCAAAAATGTTTGTATCATGTTTTGTGCTGCTACCATGTTGGGCTGCTGCCATGTTGTGTTGCTACCATGTTGTTGTCATGTGATGTTGCTACCATGCTGTGTTGTCATGTGTTGCTGCCATGTTGCGTAGCTGCAATGTTGTTGTGCTACCATGTTGTGTTGCTGCCATGTTGTCGTGCTACCATGTTGTTGTGCCCTTCATGTTGTGTTGCTGGCATGTTGTTGTGCTACCATTTGTTGCTGCGGGGCGGCAGCTCGGGACAGAGGGGCGGCAGCTCGGGACAGAGGGGCGGCAGCTCGGGACAGAGGGGCGGCAGCTCGGGACAGAGGGGCGGCAGCTCGGGACAGAGGGGCGGCAGCTCTGGACAGAGGGGCGGCTGCTCGGGACAGAGGGGCTCTGGCACCTCTGGGCTGAGGGGCTCTGGCGCCTCTGGGCTGAGGGGCTCTGGAGGCCCCTGGCTGACTGGCGGCACTGGCGGCCGCTGGCTGACTGGCGGCACTGGCAGCCCCTGGCTGACTGGCGGCCCCTGGCTGACTGGCGGCACTGGCGGCCCCTGGCTGACTGGCGGCACTGGCGGCCCCTGGCTGACTGGCGGCACTGGCGGCCCCTGGCAGACTGACGGCACTGGCGGCCCCTGGCAGACTGGCGGCACTGGTAGACTGGCGGCCCCTGGCAGACTGGCGGCACTGGTAGACTGGCGGCACTGCGGCCCCTGGCTGACTGGCGGCACTGGCGGCCCCTGGCTGACTGGCGGCAATGGCGGCCCCTGGCTGACTGGCGGCACTGGCGGCCCCTGGCCGACTGGCGGCACTGGCGGCCCCTGGCAGACTGGCGGCACTGGCAGACTGGCGGCACTGGCGGCCCCTGGCAGACTGGCGGCACTGGCAGACTGGCAGCACTGCGGCTCCTGGCAGACTGGCGGCACTGGCGGCGCTGGGCAGACGGGTGGCTCAGGCGGCGCTGGGCAGACGGGTGGCTCAGGCGGCGCTGGGCAGACGGGTGGCTCAGGCGGCGCTGGGCAGACGGGTGGCTCAGGCGGCGCTGGGCAGACGGGTGGCTCAGGCGGCGCTGGGCAGACGGGTGGCTCAGGAGGCGCTGGGCAGACGGGAAGCTCAGATGGCGCTGGGCAGACGGGAAGCTCAGATGGCGCTGGCGAGGAAGGCTCTGGCAGCGCTGGACTGAGTAGCTCTCGTAGCGCCGAACAGGCGGGAGACTCCGGCTGCGCTGGGGAAGCGGGAGACTCCAGCAGCGCTGGAGAGGAGGGAGACTCCGGCAGCGCTGGACAGGCGAGGCGCAATGTAGGCCTGATGCGTGGTGCTGGCACTGATGGTACTGGGCCGAGGACACGCACAGGAAGCCTGGTGCGGGGAGCTGGTACCGGAGAGCTGGGGTGTGGAGGTGGTAGTGGATAGACCGGACCGTGCAGGCGCACTGGAACTCTTAAGCACCGAGCCTGCCCAACCTTACCCGGTTGAATGGTCCCGGTCGCCCTGCCAGTGCGGCGAGGTGGAATAGCCCGCACTGGGCTATGCAGGCGAACCGGGGACACCGTGCGCAAGGCTGGTGCCATGTAAGCCGGCCCAAGGAGACGCACTGGAGACCAGGCTTCATGGCACTTGGCTCAATGCTCACTCTAGCCCGGCCGATACGCGGAGCTGGAATGTACCGCACCGGGCTATGCACCCGCATGGGGGACACCGTGCGCTTCACAGCATAACACGGTGCCTGTCCGGTCTCTCTAGCCCCCCGGTAAGCACATTGAGTTTGCGCAGGTCTCCTACCTGGCATAGCCATACTCCCTGTGAGAGACATTTTTGGGGCTGACTCTCGGGCTTCCGTCCGCGCCGCCATGCTTGCTTCGCCAACTCCATTCTCCGATAACCTTCCGCGCACTGCTCCATCGAATCCCAGGCGGGCTCCGGCACTCTCCCTGGGTCGACCGCCCACCTGTCTATCTCCTCCCAAGAAGTATAGTCCAGACTCTTGCAGTCCAAACCGTACTCCCATGTCCATTCCTCTTTGCGTTGCTGTTGCCCGTTACCACGCCGCTTGGTCCTGTTGTGGTGGGTGATTCTGTAACGGTTTTCCTTAGGTGAAAGAGAGTCAGACCAAAATGCGGCGTGGCTATTGCGATCCATGTTTAATGAAACAAAGTAAACACGAATCAAATACAAAAAACAATAAACGTAACACGAAAACCGAAACAGCCTAATTCTGGTGCTAAGTAACACAGACAGAACAAGGACATAAGGACAATCACCCACAAAACCCAACACCAAACAGGCTACCTAAATATGGTTCCCAATCAGAGACAATGACGAACACCTACCTGAGTCTGATTCTGACCTCCCTGTAAGGTGTGATTCTGTCCTCCCTGTAAGGTGTGATTCTGACCTCCCTGTAAGGTGTGATTCTGACCTCCCTGTAAGGTGTGATTCTGACCTCCCTGTAAGGTGTGATTCTGACATCCCTGTAAGGTGTGATTCTGACCTCCCTGTAAGGTGTGATTCTGACCTCCCTGTAAGGTGTGATTCTGACCTCCCTGTAAGGTGTGATTCTGACCTCCCTGTAAGGTGTGATTCTGACCTCCCTGTAAGGTGTGATTCTGACATCCCTGTAAGGTGTGATTCTGACCTCCCTGTAAGGTGTGATTCTGACCTCCCTGTAAGGTGTGATTCTGACCTCCCTGTAAGGTGTGATTCTGACCTCCTTGTAAGATCTGATTCTGACCTCCCTGTCTGATTCTGACCCCCCTGTAAGGTGTGATTCTGACCTCCCTGTAAGATCTGATTCTGACCTCCCTGTAAGGTCTGATTCTGACCTCCCTGTCTGATTCTGACCTCACTGTAGGTATGATTCTGACCTCCCTGTAAGGTGTGATTCTGACCTCCCTGTAAGGTGTGATTCTGACCTCCCTGTAAGGTGTGATTCTGACCTCCCTGTAAGGTGTGATTCTGACCTCCCTGTAAGGTGTGATTCTTTTTGCTCCCTAACAAAAACAATCCATAATGTCTCAGCAACACTCTGTTTCTTTGGTGTTTGGTGACACAATCAATTCATTATACTGTTTATTCAACAAATTTGAAAATAGTGTTTGAAAAATGCAAGAGGAGGCAGATATTTTATGGAACTCTGGAGAAAGAGGACGCAGCCTCTGTTTTTCTTCTTCTTCATGACAGTCTTCATTCGGTCCGCGAGGAAACTTTATTGCTCATTATGTGTGGGGCCACAATGACAGATGATTTATTGAGAGCCAAAAAATGTGCTTTGGACGGCAGAGGTTCTTATTCTCCTGCACTGCTGCTTGTCAGCTCTTTCTAGCAACCAAGGTAACAATGCAGGGAGAGGCCTTAACAACAATACCATGACAGTGAGTAATAAATATTATATAGATGTTGTCTGTACAGTTACTGTGCACTTCTACAGGAAGGTAAAGGTCTGGTTTGATGGTTTCTTGTAAAAGATTTTAAGACAGGGTTTACTTAATGTCAGAACAGAAAGTTAAGTGCATTAAATATACTATAGATGGTACTTTACCTAAACATTCTAATTAAATATACTGTACAAGGTACTTTACCTAAACATTCTAATTAAATATACTATAGATGGTACTTGACCTAAACATTCTAATTAAATATACTATAGATGGTACTTTACCTAAACATTCTAATTAAATATACCTTACAAGGTACTTTACCTAAACATTCTAATTAAATATACTATAGATGGTACTTATATTAATTAATATATTAATATATATTATTAATATATTATATTAATATATATTAATTAAATATAATATACTATTCCTAGAAATCCTAATTAAATATAAGGTACTATGCCTAGATGTCCTAATTAAATATAGTAATAAAATATAATGTACTATGCCTAGATGTCCTAATTAAATACATTAATTAAATATAAGGTACTATACTATATATAACTCTGTGTTGTTGTCTGTTCACACTGCTATGCTTTATCTTGGCCAGGTCGCAGTTGTAAATGAGAACTTGTTCTCAACTAGCCTACCTGGTTAAATAAAGGTGAAATAAAATTAAAAAAAATACCTAGACATCCTAATTAAATATACTAATGAAATAAAAGATACTATTCCTAGATGTCCTACTTGCACACCATAAGATATAAAGTACAGTACATAAAGTATATGATTACTAGTTAGTTATGAGTCAGGCTAAATGTAACAAAAGCAATATGGCTTCCACACTGAATTAAAATAATTCTAGAGTTTTAATCCTAAGACGTTTTCTTTACATGGCGTTTGTGATTATGAGAATTCTGATCCAAGAATGGTGTCCTCATCAAATAGAAGCAGGCAATCCTTTTAATTTGGCTTGATAATAAAGCTGCCTCCTAACCCCTCGTGGCTAATAAAGACAGACGCCTCCAATCCAGAGAGCATATGAAAGACTTCATTATGGGATTGAAGTTTCCTAATAATGAATATTGTATTTTTAGTCTATGACACACATCCTGACCATGATGGATCTACTTCTGATTCAGGTATAAATGCCAAGATGATGACATCATCGGTTTCTGTGCACTTCACCACAACCTCTGTCACGTGTTAAATATCGCACCTTGTAATTTTCATGGTGCACACTTATTCATCATTGTTGAAATGTGACTATTACGTAGCGTTTTAATTTTGTTGTTATATTAGGTTAACTAGGAACATTTTGTCTCTACAAAACCACAAATCCTACAGAAGCTTTTTTAAAGATTTGCAAGAAGCCTTCTGTTTTCCTTTCTTTTGGTTTCCTTTTTAGAGTTAGAAATGATTACGTTCCCCCAGATCCTGTGTCCCGTGTATTTATCTTTATATATATATTTTATATTTGTCTTAACCGCAACTTCAACATACTCTCCTGCAACCCGTCTCATCCACTGTGGTATGGTTCTGCTATGTTCTTTACTTCAGAACCGGAACCCCCAACAGAGCTAGCCAGCTAACGAGTTACTAGCTAGTAGTCAGCTAGCCACTGCTAGCAGTCATCAGCTAACCTTTAGCCTGGACAACTCCTGCCAGTCTGCACAGGGTGATTAAACCCAGATCTTAACGGACTCCTTTTCTCCATATCCCTGGATTCCTACCGCAAGGTCTGAACCTCTTCACCTGGATCATCGCAGCTAGCTAGCTGCTATCCTGATTGGCTTCTCCTGGCTAACGTCCCGGTCACGAAGCAAGCACCAACTAGCTAGCTGAAGAGGTCCATCAGCCACTCCTTGGGCTACAATACTTATATTGCCAATTGGCCTGGACCCTTTTCATTGTCGATACGGAGTCCCGCCGATCCATTACGACTGGACTACTGACGTAATCCGCCCAAGGTTTTTTTTCAACAGGCCCCTCTGTCGCGACGTCCCCTGAATGCCCATCTGCTAGCCTGCTAGCCGCGACCCTCTAGCTGTCTAGAACATACCGGACTGTTAGCTGAAGTGGTCCATCCGTCAACTTCTTGGGCTACAAGAATTTTGTTAATTGGCCTGGACCCTTTTACGACACGGACCTCTGCTGATCCATCACGACTGGTCTGCTGACGTAACACGTACGAGGGGGCTACAACAGACTTCTTCCATCACGACGTCTCTCTAAGGCCCTATTGCTAGCCTGCTTGCCCCGGCCCGCGAGCTGTCTGAATCGTCGTGTCTCCAGCCCATCCAGCTACTCATTGGACCTTGTGATTACTCGGCTATGCATGCCTCTCCCTAATGTCAATATGCCTTGTCCACTGCTGTTTTGGTTAGTGATTATTGTCTTATTTCACTGTAGAGCCTCCAGCCCTGCTGAATATGCCTCAGCTAACCCTCTTGTCCCACCTCCCGCACATGCGGTGACCTCACCTGGTTTAATTGATGTCTCTAGAGACAATACCTCTCTTATCATCACACAATGCCTAGGTTTACCTCCACTGTATTCACATCCCACCATACCTTTGTCTGTACATTATGTCTTCAACCTATTCTACCTCGCCCAGAAACCTGCTCCTTTTACTCTCTGTTACGAATATACAAGATGACCAGTTCTTGTAGCTCTTAGCCGTACCCTTATCCTACTCCTCCTCTGCTCCTCTGGTGATGTAGAGGTTAATCCAGGCCATGCAGTGCCTAGCTCCCATTCCCCAGGCGCTCTCATTTGTTTACTTCTGTAACCGAAAAAGCCTTGGATTCATTTATGTTAATATTAGAAGCCTAGAAGTTTGTTTTACTCATTGCTTTAGCACACTCTGCCAACCCGGATGTCCAAGCCGTGTCTGAATCCTGGCTTAGGAAGGCCACCAAAAACCCAGAAATGTCCATCCCTAACTATAACATTTTCCGACATGATAGAACTGCCAAAGGGGGCGGAGTTGCAATCTACTGCAGAGATAGCCTGCAGAGTTCTGTCTTACTATCCAGGTCTGTGTCCAAATAATTTGAGCTTCTGCTTTTAAAAATCCCCCTTTCCAGAAACAAGTCTCTCACCATTGTCGCTTGTTATAGACCCCCCTCAGCCCCCTGCTGTGCCCTGGACACCATATGTGAATTGATTGCCCCCATCTATCTTCAGAGCTTGTGCTGTTAGGTGACCTAAACTGGGACATGCTTAACACCCCGGCCATTCTACAATCTAATCTTGATAACCTAAATCTCACACAATCGATTAATGAACCTACCAGTTACAACCCCAAATCCGTAAACACAGTCACCCTCATAGATCCTAACCAACCTGCCCTCCAAATACACCTCTGCTGTCTTCAACCAGGATCTCAGCGATCACTGCCTCATTGCTTGCTTCCGTAATGGATCTGCGGTCAAACGACCACCCCTCATCACTGTCAAACGCTTCCTAAAACACTTCAGCGAGCAGGCTTTTCTAATCGACCTGGCCCGGGTATCCTGGAAGGATATTGACCTCATTCCATCAGTAAAAGATGCCTGGTTATTCTTTAAAAGTGCATTCCTCACCATCTTAAATAAGCATGCCCCATTCAAAAACATGAACCAGGAACATATATATTCCTTGGTTCACTCCAGACCTGACTGCCCTTGACCAGCACAAACATATCCTGTAGCGTACGGCATTAGCATCGAATAGCCCCCGCGAAATGCAACTTTTCAGGGAAGTTAGGAACCAATAGGCAGTTAGGAAAACAAAGGCTTTTTCAAACAGAAACTCCAAAAAGTTCTGGGACACTGTAAAGTCCATAAGAGCACCTTCTCCCAGCTGCCCACTACACTGAGGCTTGGAAACACTGTCACAACCGATAAATCCACAATAATTGAGAATTTCAATAAGCATTTTTCTACGGCTTGACATGATTTCCACCTGGCCACCCCTACCAAGGTCAACAGCCCTGCACCCCCTACAGTAACCTACCCAAGCATCCCCCATTTCTCCTTCACACAAATCCAGATAGCTGATGTTCTGAAAGAGCTGAAAAATCTGGACCCCTACAAACCAGCAGAGCTAGACAATCTGGACCCTCTCTTTCTAAAATTATCAACCGAAATTGTTGCAACCCCTATTACTAGCATGTTCAACCTCTCTTTTGTATCGTCTGAGATCCCCAAAAGATTGGAAAGCTGCTGCGGTCATCCCCCTCTTTAAAGGGGGAGACAATCTAGACCCAAACTGCTACAGACCTATATCCATCCTACCCTGCCTTTCTAAGGTCTTCGAAAGCCAAGTTACCGACCATTTCGAATCCCACCATGCCTTCTCCTCTATGCAATCTGGTTTCCGAGCTGGTCATGGGTCCACCTCAGCCATGCTCAAGGTCCTAAACAATATCATAACCACCATCGATTAGAGACAATACTGTGCAGCACTATTCATCGACCTGTCCAATGCTTTCGACTCTGTCAATCACCACATTCTTATCGGCAGACTCAACAGCCTTGGTTTCTCACATGACTGCCTCGCCTGGTTCACCAACTACTTCACAGACAGAGTTGTTGTCCTGTTGTCCTGTTGTCCGGACCTCTGGCAGTCTCTATGGGGGTGCAACAGGGTTCAATTCTCGGGCCGACTCTTCTCTGTATACATCAATGAAGTTGCTCTTGCTGCTGGTGATTCTCTGATCCACCTCTACGCAGATGACATCGTTCTGTATACTTCTGGCCCTTCGTTGGACACTGTGTTAATAACTAACCTCCAGACGACCTTCAATGACATTCAACTCTTCTTGCGTGGATTAAATTAAATCTAGAATCGGCTTCCTATTTCGCAACAAAGCATCCTTCACTCCAGCTGCCAGACATACCCTCGTAAAACTGACTATCCTGCCAATCCTTGACTTTGGCAATGTCATTTACAAAAATAGCCTCCAACACGCTACTCAGCAAATTGGATGCAGTCTATCACAGTGCCATCAGTTTTGTCACCAAAGCATCATACACTACCCATCACTGCCTCCTGTATGCTCTCATTGGCTGCCCCTCACTTTATATTCGTCGCCAAACCCACTGGCTCCAGGTCATCTATAAGTCTCTGCTAGGTAAAGCCCTGCCATATCTCAGCTTACTGGTCAACATAGCAGCACCCACCCGTAACACAAGCTCCAGCAGGTATATCTCACTGGTCACCCCCAAAGCCAATTCCTAATTTGGCCACCTTTCCTTCAGTTCTCTGCTGTCAATGACTGGAACTAATTGCAAAAATCGCTGAAGCTGGAGACTCATATCTCCCTCACTAACTTTAAGCACCAGCTGTCAGAGCAGCTCACAGATCACTGCACCTGTACATAGCCCATCTGTAAACAGCCCGTCCAGCTACTTCATCCCCATACTGTTATTTATTTTTGCTACTTTGCATCCCAGTATATCTACTTGCACATTCATCTTCTGCACATCTCTCACTCCAGTGTTTAATTGCTAAATTGTAATTATTTTGCCACTATGGCCTATTTAATGCCTTACCTCTCTTATCTTACCTCATTTGCACACACAGTATATAGACTTTTTCTGTTGTGTGTTACGTTCCACAGTTTCTGTTGTGGTTTGTGTATTTTGTATGTGTGTGTTTAAGGATGGCTTCCTGGATTTCTCTAAGCAGCTGATTGGTTGGGCCCCATTGAAAATTGGAGCTGACCCCGCCCTCTCATCGGAAACAGCTGTCTTCAATTGCCAACTCCTTCTCCAGCTATATAAGCCAGTGTTCTGTTCTGCTCAGAGAAGAGATGATTACTGAGAGAAGGGAGATGAGTGTGTCCTGTGTTGGTTGTTGTTGTTGTTGTTGTTGTTGTTGTTGTTGTTGTTGTTGTTGTTGTTGAGATAGCTGATTGGTACAGTGCCTTGCGAAAGTATTCGGCCCCCTTGAACTTTGCGACCTTTTGCCACATTTCAGGCTTCAAACATAAAGATATAAACTGTATTTTTTTGTGAAGAATCAACAACAAGTGGGACACAATCATGAAGTGGAACGACATTTATTGGATATTTCAAACTTTTTTAACAAATCAAAAACTGAAAAATTGGGCGTGCAAAATTATTCAGCACTGTATGTCCTGTGTGGGTTGTTGCTCAGATAGAGCTTATTTGATGTCCTGTCTTGGTTGTTGCGGAGAATAGAGCTGATGTGTAAATTCTGTGTTAGTTGTTGCTCAGAGTTTTAAATATTGTGTAGCCACTGCTTCAGAGGTATGTGTGTGCCAGTAGGGAAGTGGGGGCAGCATGCGGCACGGGAGAGGTGGAAGGGGGGTTTAGGGCTGGGAGTGTTAGAGTGAGATTTAGAAGGGGATAGATTAGTAAGTGTGTGCCAGTAGGATGCAGGGGTGTTGATTATTGAAATTGTTTTTGTTATTCTGTTTTTGTTCTGAGGGGGGAAGGCGCCTTGGGAGTGCTTAGGCAAGAGGCCTGCAGGCATACATATACCCTTAATATATATACTCTGCCTCGGCACACAAGGTAAGACCTGGGCGGTCCACCCCCTGTATTTTGGTTAGTGCACCAGGGGGTGCTAAATTAGGTAAGTAGTGGTTAGGCAGGTAAGGTAGGAGAGGGGGGGGCTTTGAGATTTACTTTCTTTGCTTTGGTTCCGTCCAGCCCCTTTTCCCCAAAATTATCGTGTGACTGAGTAAATTCCCTGTAAACGGAACCTATCTCATCCTTACTCACACCTACAGTCCCATACCTCATTCACTCCACGGGGAGTTGAGTTGTAGCAAGGTGTTGCGTTCCCTCTTCCTAGAGGTGTACGTAACATTGTGTTGTTGACTGTATGTTTGTTCATTCCATGTTTGTTGTTGTTTGCGTTGCACTGCGTTGCTTTATCTTGGCCAGGGAACAGTTTTAAATGAGAACTTGTTCTCAACTAGCCCACCTGGTTAAATAAAGGTGAAAAATAAAATCCTGAGGTCATTTTAATGTGGCATTGATCTGCCTGTGACAGTAACAGAAGTGGTAGAAACCTGGGGTGGTAAACCCTGTTTAGAGACCTCGTTGGGGTGGTAAACCCTGTTTAGAGACCTCGTTGGGTTGGTAAACTCTGTTTAGAGACCTCGTTGGGGTGGTAAACCCTGTTTAGAGACCTCGTTGGGGTGGTAAACCCTGTTTAGAGACCTTGTTGGGGTGGTAAACCCTGTTTAGATACCTTGTTGGGGTGGTAGGTCCTGTCTATAGAGACCTCGTTAGGGTGGTAGGTCCTGTCTATAGAGACCTCGTTAGGGGTGATAGACCCTGTCTATAGAGACCTCATTAGGGGTGGTAGGCCCTGTCTATAGAGACCTCATTAGGGGTGGTAGGCCCTGTCTATAGAGACCTCATTAGGGTGGTAGACCCTGTCTATAGAGGGTGGTAGACCCTGTCTATAGAGACCTCATTAGGGGTGGTAGACCCTGTCTATAGAGACCTCATTAGGGGTGGTAGACCCTGTCTATAGAGACCTCATTAGGGTGATAGGCCCTGTCTATAGAGACCTCATTAGGGGTGGTGGACCCTGTCTATAGAGACCTCATTAGGGTGGTAGACCCGGTCTATAGAGACCTCATTAGGGTGGTAGACCCTGTCTATAGAGACCTCATTAAGGGTGGTAGGCCCTGTCTATAGAGACCTCATTGGGGTGGTAGGCCCTGTCTATAGAGACCTCATTAGGGGTGGTAGACCCTGTCCATAGAGACCTTATTAGGGTGGTACACCCTGTCTATAGAGACCTCATTAGGGGTGGTAGACCCTGTCTATAGAGACCTCTTTAGAGGTGCTAGGCCCTGTCTATAGAGACCTCATTAGGGGTGGTAGGCCCTGTCTATAGAGACCTCATTAGGGGTGGTAGACCCTGTCTATAGAGACATCATAGGTTTTACATTGACATTCTACATTGTACATCTGTGAATGTGAACTGAAAGGCTGGAGGACAGAAGGGGTATCCCTGCCTCTAAATGATCCTCTTCTGTTCTCCGTAACCACGTGGACCCATCTGACTTAGAGTGTACAGGATATCTACTGCATCTTTATGTAATACACGTATCACTAGCCACTTTAACTATGCCACTTTGTTTACATACTCATCTCATATGTATATACTGTACTCGATACCATCTACTGTATCTTGCCTATGCCGCTCTGTACCATCACTCATTCATATATCTTTATGTACACATTCTTTGTTCTGTTGGAATTAGTATGAAGTTAAAAGGCGTCTGTCGATGAGCAGTCAGATGTCCCGACGAGAGCCACTGTTCTGCTCCATCCCTTAAACACAGTTCAGCTGTGTATTTCAGTTCAAATCCCCATTCATTATTAAACTGTGTCATCCCTACACCAGTCGACTCCTTCTCACCCAGAAACTCTTATCTATTAACAACTAATGTCGGACTGTTTTAGAATGAGGCTATAATTTATCATCGATGCAATATTAAAATGTAGCATTTCTCTTTCAGACTCCTGGGTACGGGCATTTGAGTGGAATGAAATGAAATTGCTCTAAAATATTTACATAAATGGAGGGGGGGGGACTTGATAAGGTTTAACATTACTCTCCATTTAGCCTCCCCGGGGAAGCCGTATCTACTCTTTTACTCAGGCAGTAAGATCTACACTCATGTTGTTGACTGGTGACCCCTTTAGAATGTACTTACAGGAGAGAATAACCTTCTGAACATTGGCAGTAATCTTACCGTTGTACGACAGCAAACCTCCTATTAAAACGCACTGCTTGGCATCTAAGTAAGTCTGTATCATTGAAGTTGAACTAAGAACGTTATACTTAAACCTATTGAACCTTAAAGGTCTCATATACAGCACACATAATACAGTACAACATACCACAATGGTTGATTTTACTATCACCTGACACATTAAATATATATATACAAGTTTTAAATGTTTATGATATATACAAGTGTTCTAGCATTTAATGTTTTACCCCTGAACACCAGAGAGGACAGAATTAATTGTCACCTTGCATCATATCATCTTCTCATTTTCATCATCGGTAAAAAATTGAGGAAATGTCTGTCTGGCACAAGTCAGATTTTAATCAAAGTCATTAGGGACCCAAAGCAGGAATTACATGCTCTATCACAATTTACATGTTAAGTTCTGCAACCCCCTGGGTAGTTCCGACACTAGCGGGGGACACAGTGGGTGGTGACGTGTTTACGTTTAATGGATCTTTTCATCTGGCTTTGAAAAATCAGGACAACGGAAAATCTGCCCTTTAGCCAAAGTAGTAATGGTTGAATGTTCAAACATCTTTACACGGATTTCATTTAATACAATTTATTTGAACTTATAGATATGAAGCCATGACAAATATTTTGCAACGTACGTATGCCTGTGATGTAACAGGACGTTGATGTAACGTAACAGGAAGTCTGTGCTTTCTCTGATTTATACTTGAAATCACACAGTAATAAACATTTGTGCAGTGTACAAATGTTTGTTTTTAACAATCTCTGTAAATGTTCTATCAAGTTTCAAAGTCACTCTTAACTAATATCCCATCTACCACAACACATCCTCTACGCTAGAGGTAAAAACCTCCGTCCTTATTATCAGACTAACAGTCGTCGGGATCTCTAAGACCTCCGCCCTAAACGCGAATAAATCACAGTAGTAAAGTCAGTCGTTAGCTGTGAGCACCAGTCAATAAAGCAGGAAGCTATAAGTTAGCTGTGAGCACCAGTCAATAAAGCAGGAAGCTATAAGTTAGCTGTGAGCACCTGTCAATAAAGGAGGAAGCTATAAGTTAGCTGTGAGCACCAGTCAATAAAGCAGGAAGCTATAAGTTAGCTGTGAGCACCTGTCAATAAAGCAGGAAGCTATAAGTTAGCTGTGAGCACCAGTCAATAAAGCAGGAAGCTATAAGTTAGCTGTGAGCACCTGTCAATAAAGGAGGAAGCTATAAGTTAGCTGTGAGCACCTGTCAATAAAGCAGGAAGCTATAAGTTAGCTGTGAGCACCTGTCAATAACGGAGGAAGCTATAAGGGTATAAAATATGTAACATCTTTTGTAGCTGTGTTTGTGACTGATTACACTGTCATAGCTCTGGTACTTTTTGTATTTTCAGCCCTGGAGTTGTGATCTGTCACAAGAGGCAGTCATTTACAGGGAAGAGAGAGAGAGAAGAGGAGACAGGTTCAGCTCAGAGAAGAGGAGAGGCTCAGAGAAGAGGAGAGAGGCTCAGAGAGAGAAGAGGAGAGAGGCTCAGAGAGAGAAGAGGAGACAGGCTCAGCTCAGAGAAGAGGAGAGGCTCAGAGAAGAGGAGAGAGGCTCAGAGAGAGAAGAGGAGACAGGCTCAGAGAGAGAAGAGGAGACAGGCTCAGAGAGAGAAGAGGAGACAGGCTCAGCTCAGAGAAGAGGAGAGAGGCTCAGAGAGAGAAGAGGAGACAGGCTCAGAGAGAGAAGAGGAGACAGGCTCAGCTCAGAGAGAGAAGAGGAGACAGGCTCAGCTCAGAGAGAGAAGAGGAGACAGGCTCAGCAGACAGAGAAGAGGAGACAGGCTCATCTCAGAGAGAGAAGAGGAGACAGGTCAGCTCAGAGAGAGCCATGGCTGGGATTGAGGTAGTGAGGTTGCTACTTCAGACGTGACATGACAAAGTGCATGCAGAACAGCTCCACTGCATGATGGTGTGTGATTCAACTGCTCCGCACTCCTCCACCACCCTGCCATCCCCCCTTCCACCTACAGAGCCCTGTGGAGGTAGTGAGAGAGAGAGCTCTGTGGAGGTAGTGAGAGAGAGCTCTGTGGAGGTAGTGAGAGAGAGAGAGCTCTGTGGAGGAAGTGAGAGAGAGCCCTGTGGAGGTAGTGAGAGAGAGAGCCCTGTGGAGGTTGTGAGAGAGAGAGCCCTGTGGAAGTAGTGAGAGTGAGAGCCCTGTGGAGGTAGTGAGAGAGAGCCCTGTGGAGGTAGTGACAGAGAGAGCCCTGTGAAGGTAGTGAGAGAGAGAGCCCTGTGGATCACCTGGATGTTCTTTTAGTCGACGAGGGTTCTTAGATTTCTTCTTTGTAAGTCGTTGTGTTTGAGGAAATGATTCTTTTTTTTTTTTACTGTGTGTGTTAATAAATTGTTGTGTTTTTTTATCTGAATGCTGACTTCATTTGCATGACATTTACATATTTTTGGGTTTGTTCCTGTCAGTTTGTTTTGCTTTGGAAGCAGTGATTGTACATCACATTAAATTGGAAACAGCCAACTCTACACAGGTCTGAGGTCAAACGTCCAGATTCATGGTCCAGTGGACGAGAACACAATCTCTCACGGTACACGCGTATGACCTAGGAAGTGCATTCAACCACAATCAATTCTATTTTCAATTACACACAACAAGGGATGGCGAAAGGACACACAAATATCTAGCTATATATAGTCATATTTTATTATTTTAAAATATAATTAATAAAATATCTAATGCTTATCAACCTGATTTGTTTTTAAGAAAAACTAAAAATACAACGAGGAAGAAATATAACAAGGAAGGTATAAAACAAGGAAGTAATATAACAAGGAAGTAATATAACAAGGAAGTAATAAAACAAGGAAGTAATATAACAAGGAAGTAATAAAACAAGGAAGTAATATAACAGGGAAGTAATATAACAAGGAAGTAATATAACAAGGAAGTAATAAAACAAGGAAGTAATATAACAGGGAAGTAATATAACAAGGAAGTAATATAACAAGGAAGTAATAAAACAAGGAAGTAATATAACAGGGAAGTAATATAACAAGGAAGTAATATAACAAGGAAGTAATATAACAAGGAAGTAATAAAACAAGGAAGGAATATAACAAGGAAGGAATATAACAAGGAAGGAATATAACAAGGAAGGAATATAACAAGGAAGGAATATAACAAGGAATTAATATAACAAGGAAGTAATATAACAAGGAAGAAATATAACAAGGAAGTAATATAACAAGGAAGTAATAAAACAAGGAAGTAATATAACAGGGAAGTAATATAACAAGGAAGTAATATAACAAGGAAGTAATAAAACAAGGAAGTAATATAACAAGGAAGTAATATAACAAGGAAGTAATATAACAAGGAAGTAATAAAACAAGGAAGGAATATAACAAGGAAGGAATATAACAAGGAAGGAATATAACAAGGAAGAAATATAACAAGGAAGTAATATAACGAGGAAGAAATATAACAAGGAAGTAATATAACAAGGAAGTAATATAACAGGGAAGTAATATAACAAGGAAGTAATATAACAAGGAAGAAATATAACAAGGAAGTAATATAACAAGGAAGTAATATAACATGGAAGTAATATAACAAGGAAGTAATATAACAAGGAAGTAATATAACAGGGAAGTAATATAACAAGGAAGTAATATAACAAGGAAGTAATATAACAAGGAAGTAATAAAACAAGGAAGTAATATAACAAGGAAGTAATAAAACAAGGAAGTAATATAACAAGGAAGTAATATAACAAGGAAGTAATATAACAAGGAAGTAATAAAACAAGGAAGTAATATAACAAGGAAGTAATATAACAAGGAAGTAATAAAACAAGGAACATTCTGTACAATAGAGCTAAACAGAGATGAGATAATCTCTGAAATATTTTTGCTTCCTTCCCCCCCCCCCCCCAAAAAAGGTGTAATTTGGTCAGCTACACAGGAGGGGCAGCTCCAGCAATAAATCACTGGATTGCTGGTGACATTCATACAATGTGGATATAGTGTTAACTGTGTGAGTCAGACAGGCCTGTCTGCACCAGGGCTGTTCCTCCACTGTGACCTTGGCTCCCTGTCATAATCAATCATTGTGGCACAGGACACACGGCTGTTGAATAATATTACACTATTGGCATGTACAGTAAACAAAGTGCAAAAAAGGGGAATGTTGATTTGCGATGCTAACGTGACGATTAGGGTCATGGGAAACACAGCGCGGCGTCACATGATTGGTCACATGATTGGTCACATGATTGGTTAGGCCAATGGGTCATTAGAATGAAATCCCTGTGTTTTAAATGGTTACTCTCGATGAGATAATGTTAGCTGCTAGAAGCGATGGTTGATTTTTGCAGAAACCTATATATTTTAGTTGGGACTATTTTTTCCCAGCATGTTTCACAATTTACCCCTATATTGCTCAATAGTATTAAAAAAAACAGGGGGTACTGAAGAAGAAATCACAATTTATTTGAAATCTCACCAATTCTCTGCAAGTGAAATGGGGGTTATATGAGTTCAGCAACTGGCAGCCCAACACATGGATAATGCATTTCTGTCCAACCATTCATCCTTCTTTGTGTCTCACACACACATGCAGACACACACACACACACACACACACACACACACACACACACACACACACACACACACACACACACACACACACAGACACACACACACACACACACACAGACACACACACACACACACGCACACACACACACACGCAGACCCACACACACACACACACACACACACACAGACACACACACACACAGACACACACACAGGCACACACACACAGACACACACACAGACACACACACACACACACACACACACATGCAGACACACACACACACACACTTTCAGACACACACACACGCAGACACACAGACACACCACACACGCAGACACACACACACACACACACACACACACACAGACACACACACAGGCACACACACACAGACACACACACAGACACACACACACACACACACATGCAGACACACACACACACACACTTTCAGACACACACACACACGCAGACACACGCAGACACACACACACACACACACACACACACACACACACACACACACACACACACACACACACACACACACACACACACATGCAGACAAAATAAATTATTGTAATTCACACCCCGACACTTTCTGGGAGATATTCATAGACACGGACAAAGAAGGGTGTCATGGAGGTCAGTGTGATGTCTCTTCATAACAGAGGATCTTTGGTACATTTAGATTAAAATCTAAGAGGTTATAAAACAGCATTTACACATTAAAAAACACCCATTTTGATAGCACCCCTTTGTAAACTTCAATCTATCAATCCAAAATGGTGTTCGTATTGTCCAAAGCTGCACCACAGTTAGTTGTTTCCTCCCCACATCTCTGTCTTTTAACACATTGTGCTTCCCCAATCCTGGGTCAGGTGACCTGCGTGGAGTGTAGGGCAGACCCACCGCTAGATTTAAACTGATCTGTCTCTTAACAAATAGAAAGCGGTCGTGTCGTCACATGATTCACGGCTGCCATGTTTTTTTTCTTAACATCAAGAGACAAGTGACGTGGTTGAGTAAGGTGTCATCTTGGCACTAGTTGTTAATTTATTGTGGAAGACAAGTCATTCTCACCCGCCCTGCCGACTGCAACGATATGTTCTCTGTCAAAGCCACTCCTAGCCTAACGTTGTGTGATTTAAAAACCTGCCGTTGTGAAATGACTTTCTTCTCCGCGCTCTGCGAGCGAGTGGCCCAAGTTGCCTCCTCTGAGAACACCCAGGTATAGGCAGTGTTCAGACAGACCAACAGGGGAATACAACTCAAACCCCGTCGGCACACAAACACATCGGAGCAATATGCTAAGGTGTGACAAAACCAGCCAAAACATTCGCTTTTTTGTTTTTTTTAAACAAACAGGAAGCGGCGTTTCGCTGCCACTTGATGTGCACTGTGCTAGACGTGTCGGCGAAGAAATGGTGTGAATTTTCACATGTAAATGGGGTTCAGAAGAGCTGTTTAGAATATGTAACAGATTCGTCCGAGCTCTTTTTGTGTGGTGATTATGTGGTACCTGTTGGAAAGTTGGTTATTTCTGTGTGCAAATTGGATGTAGTATTTTCTGTAGTGTAGCCTGAGGCACAGTAGGCGGTATTGATTGAGTTGGATGCAAGGTTAGGCACAGGAGAATTATGGGGGGGGGGGAACCCAAGATGGAAAACTCAGCTTTTATTGGAACCTTTTACTTCTCCAACAAAAATACAAAATATTCCACCTAGAGTTGAGTTGTGAAATGAACTGGAATGACTTCATAGTGGCAGCTGATGCTCGGTGTTGGGATACAGTGCCAAAATGTAACAGAATAAAGCCCCTATACTATTGTGAGACATTGAGACTGCAAGATGGATACCTCATCGCTGGTACATTCTTAGGGAAACAAAGGGTTTCAAACTGGTTCTACAGCTGTCCCCAATAGGAGGACCCTTTCTGGTTACAGGTAGAACCTCTTTTGGTTCCAGGTAGAACCTCTTTTGGTTCTAGGTAGAACCTATTTTGGTTCCAGATAGAACCTATTTTGTTTCCAGGTAGAACCTCTTTTGGTTCTAGGTAGAACCTCTTTTGGTTCCAGGTAGAACCTCTTTTGGTACCAGATAGAACTCCTTTCCTCTGTGGAAAGGGTTCTACATGGAACCAAAACAGGTTCTTCAAAGGGTTCTCCTATGGGGACAGCTGAAGAACCCTTTTTGGTACCAGATAGCAACTTTTTTTTCAAGGAGTGTAAGAATAGGAAATTAGTTGTTAAAAAATGTTGTCAAATGACATTTAAATGACTTTATATAAACTTTATCCAACTTTAGTATGTTCTTTTTTTTCACAAAGATAACGTAACTGTGTAAGAGGGTAAACTCTTAAGATAAAAATATGGAGAAACCCTCAAGAGGAAAAGACAGTCCCCTCTTCAGCCTTCATGGTGCCCTCAACCTAAACACAAAGAAATCCCTACAAACGAATGAGACAAGACCTGCGCAGTTCTGAAGGTTAATCATAGCTGGATGAATTCAAACAAATCTCTCTGTCAGGGAGGTAGAGAGGAACATCAATGCAGCTTCCCAGTTCTATATCTTTTACCTCAAGTGAAGCAATCTCTTTTTCTGACAAAAAAAATAGATATGGAAAGCGCTATTGATCAGCACCTGCAAAGCTAACCACCAGGGATACTCAGGGTATCTGTGTGAGCTGGGTGAGCGCCAGGGAGAATTACTAGTATCTATATTTTAAGGGGAATAGTGTCCAAATTGGTACAGTATACTGAAGCAGATCAATAATATGGAGTGAAGTGCAAGAACAAGACATTGTAATAGGACTGTAAAAAAATAAAAATAAATAGCTATTTCTGTTAAATAAGGCAATAGAATTGTTAGGTTTCATTGTAAATGGGATAGAAAAAAGAGACTTTCATTGCAAATTGGCCGTGATTAGAGTAGTACTGTACTCAACACAGAGTCTGCATTTATTTACCTGTAGACATTTTGGAGCGGCACCTTTTAAGCAAGTTTGATTCCCCCCTCTTTCAATTACACGTTAGCTGACATTTGCTTACCCTTTATGGGGTGGGTATTTAATCAGTTCTGATCTAAGACTTACAGGGAGGGAGGGGGGGAAACCTGCTTGATTTAATATCATCCTCACGTTAAATAGAAATCTGAACCATTTGTCACATGCTGTAATTGAAGTCTAAAGGGTACTGGGGGTTACATTAAGTTGTATGTCAGACAAACACTTATTCATCTCAGGTGCCTTACTGCATTTGACTTATAGTCTGTTGGGGATTTAAATGAAGGATCAGTCTGGTGTTGAGATTCTGTTCTAAGAAGGATCAGTCTGGTGTTGAGATTCTGTTCTAAGAAGGATCAGTCTGGTGTTATGATTCCTCTCTAAGAAGGATCAGTCTGGTGTTGAGATTCTGTTCTAAGAAGGATCAGTCTGGTGTTGAGATTCTGGTCTAAGAAGGATCAGTCTGGTGTTAAGATTCCTCTCTAAGAAGGATCAGTCTGGTGTTGAGATTCCTCTCTAAGAAGGATCAGTCTGGTGTTGAGATTCTGTTCTAAGAAGGATCAGTCTGGTGTTGAGATTCCGCTCTAAGAAGGATCAGTCTGGTGTTGAGATTCTACTCTAAGAAGGATCAGTCTGGTGTTGAGATTGTGCTCTAAGAAAGATCAGTCTGGTGTTGAGATTCTGCTCTAAGAAGGATCAGTCTGGTGTTGAGATTCTGCTCTAAGAAGGATCAGTCTGGTGTTGAGATTGTGCTCTAAGAAGGATCAGTCTGGTGTTGAGATTCTGCTCTAAGAAGGATCAGTCTGGTGTTATGATTCCTCTCTAAGAAGGATCAGTCTGGTGTTGAGATTCTGCTCTAAGAAGGATCAGTCTGGTGTTGAGATTCTGGTCTAAGAAGGATCAGTCTGGTGTTAAGATTCCTCTCTAAGAAGGATCAGTCTGGTGTTGAGATTCCTCTCTAAGAAGGATCAGTCTGGTGTTGAGATTCTGTTCTAAGAAGGATCAGTCTGGTGTTGAGATTCCGCTCTAAGAAGGATCAGTCTGGTGTTGAGATTCTACTCTAAGAAGGATCAGTCTGGTGTTGAGATTGTGCTCTAAGAAAGATCAGTCTGGTGTTGAGATTCTGCTCTAAGAAGGATCAGTCTGGTGTTGAGATTCTGCTCTAAGAAGGATCAGTCTGGTGTTGAGATTGTGCTCTAAGAAGGATCAGTCTGGTGTTGAGATTCTGCTCTAAGAAGGATCAGTCTGGTGTTATGATTCCTCTCTAAGAAGGATCAGTCTGGTGTTGAGATTCTGCTCTAAGAAGGATCAGTCTGGTGTTGAGATTCTGCTCTAAGAAGGATCAGTCTGGTGTTGAGATTCTACTCTAAGAAGGATCAGTCTGGTGTTGAGATTCTACTCTAAGAAGGATCAGTCTGGTGTTGAGATTCTGCTCTAAGAAGGATCAGTCTGGTGTTGAGATTCTGATCTAAGAAGGATCAGTCTGGTTTTGAGATTCTGCTCTAAGAAGGATCAGTCTGGTGTTATGATTCCTCTCTAAGAAGGATCAGTCTGGTGTTGAGATTCTGCTCTAAGGATCAGTCTGGTGTTGAGATTCTGCTCTAAGGATCAGTCTGGTGTTGAGATTCTGCTCTAAGAAGGATCAGTCTGGTGTTGAGATTCTGCTCTAAGAAGGAGCAGTCTGGTGTTGAGATTCTGCTCTAAGAAGGATCAGTCTGGTGTTGAGATTCTGCTCTAAGAAGGATCAGTCTGGTGTTGAGATTGTGCTCTAAGAAGGATCAGTCTGGTGTTGAGATTCTGCTCTAAGAAGGATCAGTCTGGTGTTATGATTCCTCTCTAAGAAGGATCAGTCTGGTGTTGAGATTCTGCTCTAAGAAGGATCAGTCTGGTGTTGAGATTCTGCTCTAAGAAGGATCAGTCTGGTGTTGAGATTCTACTCTAAGAAGGATCAGTCTGGTGTTGAGATTCTACTCTAAGAAGGATCAGTCTGGTGTTGAGATTCTACTCTAAGAAGGATCAGTCTGGTGTTGAGATTCTGCTCTAAGAAGGATCAGTCTGGTGTTGAGATTCTGCTCTAAGAAGGATCAGTCTGATGTTATGATTCCTCTCTAAGAAGGATCAGTCTGGTGTTGAGATTCTACTCTAAGAAGGATCAGTCTCATCTACACTGTAATACATCCATTCACGTTTTGCTAAACAGAAATACACCTATGATCCAGAGTTGTGAGTCTGCTGAGCTCGGTGTCCAATCACAAGGTCATACAGTGCAGCCAACAATATATGTTAGGTTAAAATCACAGAGTAAGTGTTAACAATCACTGTTCAATTCTGCTTATAGCCAATATATTAATACATTCAACTAGTTCAGATGCCTCATCTGTATCTACAAGAAACCTGTGAGGTTCATCAACACAAACATCAAGACAACATCTGTGAGTTTCATCAACACAAGCACCAAGATACCATATGTGAGGTTCATCAACACAAACACCAAGACAACATCGGTGAGTTTCATCAACACAAACACCAAAAAACATCTATCGTTTGTTAACAGGAAATGCTGTTCTACAACTCTGCTTTAATGTCCTCCTCCTCCTCCACCTCCTCCTCCACATCCTCCATCTCCACTTCCTCCTCTTCCACCTCCTCCTCTTCCACCTCCTCCTCCTCCACCATCTCCACCTCCTCCTCCTCCACCTCCTCCTCCTCCATCTCCTCCATCTCCACTTCCTCCTCTTCGACCTCCTCCTCCACCTCCTCCTCTTCGACCTCCTCCTCCTCCACTTCCTCCTCTTCCAACTCCTCCTCTTCCACCTCCTCCTCCTCCATCTCCACCTCCTCCTCCTCCATCTCCTCCATCTCCACTTCCTTCTCTTCGACCTCCTCCACCTCCTCCTCTTCCACCTCCTCCTCCTCCATCTCCACCCTCCTCCTCCTCCACCTCCTCCTCCTCCATCTCCACCTCCTCCTCCATCTCCAATTCCTCCTCTTCCACCTCCTCCTCTTCCACCTCCTCCTCTTCCACCTCCTCCTCCATCTCCACTTCCTCCATCTCCACCTCCTCCTTCTCCTCCTCCACCTCCTCCATCTCCACCTCCTCCACCTCCTCTTCCTCCATCTCCACCTCCTGCTCCTCCTCCTCCTCCTCCTCCTCCACCTCCTCCATCTCCACCTCCTCCTCTTCCAACTCCTCCTCCTCCATCTCCACTTCCTCCATCTCCACTTCCTCCTCTTCCACCTCCTCCTCTTCCAACTCCACCTCCTCCACCTCCTCCATCTCCACTTCCTCCTCTTCCACCTCCTCCTCTTCCACCTCCTCCTCTTCCACCTCTTCCTCCTCCACCTCCTCCATCTCCACTTCCTCCATCTCCCTATCCTCCTCTTCCACCTCCTCCTCTTCCACCTCCTCCACCTCCTCCTCCTCCAGCTCCTCCATCTCCACTTCCTCCATCTCCACTTCCTCCTCTTCCACCTCCTCCTCTTCCACCTCCACCTCCTCCATCTCCACTTCCTCCTCTTCCACCTCCTCCTCTTCCACCTCCTCCTCCACCTCCTCCATCTCCACTTCCTCCAACTCCACTTCCTCCTCTTCCACCTCCTCCTCCTCCACCTCCTCCATCTCCACTTCCTCCTCTTCCACCTCCTCCTCCTCCACTTCCTCCATCTCAACTTCCTCCTGTTCCACCTCCTCCTCTTCCACTTCCTCCATCTCCACTTCCTCCTCTTCCACCTCCTCCTCTTCCACCTCCTCCTCTTCCACCTCCTCCACTTCCAACTCCTCCTCTTCCACCTCCTCCACCTCCACTTCCTCCTCTTCCAACTCCTCCTCTTCCACCTCCTCCTCCACCTCCTCCATCTCCACTTCCTTCTCTTCCACCTCCTCCTCTTCCACCTCCTCCACCTCCACTTCCTCCTCTTCCACCTCCTCCTCCTCCACCTCCTCCTCCTCCACCTCCTCCTCCTCCATCTCCACTTCCTCCATCTCCACTTCCTCCTCCTCCTCCTCCTCCACCTCCTCCTCCTCCTCCTCCTCTATGTCCACTTCCTCCATCTCCACTTCCTCCTCCTCCTCCTCCTCCACTTGCTCCTCCTCCATCTCCACTTCCTCCATCTCCACTTCCTCCTCTTCCACCTCCTCCTCTTCCAACTCCACCTCCTCCACCTCCTCCATCTCCACTTCCTCCTCTTCCACCTCCTCCTCTTCCACCTCCTCCTCTTCCACCTCTTCCTCCTCCACCTCCTCCATCTCCACTTCCTCCATCTCCCTATCCTCCTCTTCCACCTCCTCCTCCTCCAGCTCCTCCATCTCCACTTCCTCCATCTCCACTTCCTCCTCTTCCACCTCCTCCTCTTCCACCTCCTCCTCTTCCACCTCCTCCTCCTCCATCTCCACCTCCTCCTCCTCCACCTCCTCCATCTCCACTTCCTCCTCTTCCACCTCCTCCTCTTCCACCTCCTCCTCCACCTCCTCCATCTCCACTTCCTCCAACTCCACTTCCTCCTCTTCCACCTCCTCCTCCTCCACCTCCTCCATCTCCACTTCCTCCTCTTCCACCTCCTCCTCTTCCACCTACTCCTCCTCCACTTCCTCCATCTCAACTTCCTCCTGTTCCACCTCCTCCTCTTCCACTTCCTCCATCTCCACTTCCTCCTCTTCCACCTCCTCCTCTTCCACCTCCTCCTCTTCCACCTCCTCCACTTCCAACTCCTCCTCTTCCACCTCCTCCACCTCCACTTCCTCCTCTTCCAACTCCTCCTCTTCCACCTCCTCCTCTTCCACCTCCTCCATCTCCACTTCCTTCTCTTCCACCTCCTCCTCTTCCACCTCCTCCACCTCCACTTCCTCCTCTTCCACCTCCTCCTCCTCCACCTCCTCCTCCTTCACCTCCTCCTCCTCCATCTCCACTACCTCCATCTCCACTTCCTCCTCTTCCACCTCCTCCTCTTCCACCTCCTCCTCCTCCACCTCCTCCTCCTCCATCTCCACCACCTCCTCCTCCTCCTCCTCCACCTCCTCCATCTCCACTTCCTCCTCTTCCACCTCCTCCTCTTCCACCGCCTCCTCCTCCACCTCCTCCATCTCCACTTCCTCCTCTTCCACCTCCTCCTCTTCCACCTCCTCCTCTTCCACCTTCTCCTCTTCCACCTTCTCCTCCTCCACCTCCTCCATCTCCACTTCCTCCATCTCCCTATCCTCCTCTTCCACCTCCTCCTCTTCCACCTCCTCCTCCTCCACCTCCTCCTCCTCCATCTCCACCTCCTCCTCCTCCTCCACCTCCTCCATCTCCACTTCCTCCTCTTCCACCTCCTCCTCCACCTCCTCCATCTCCACTTCCTCCAACTCCACTTCCTCCTCTTCCACCTCCTCCTCCACCTCCTCCATCTCCACCTCCTCCTCTTCCACCTCCTCCTCTTCCACCTCCTCCACTTCCAACTCCTCCTCTTCCACCTCCTCCACCTCCACTTCCTGCTCTTCCACCTCCTCCTCTTCCACCTCCTCCACCTCCACCTCCTCCACCTCCACATCCTCCTCTTCCACCTCCTCCTCCTCCACCTCCTCCTCCTCCATCTCCACTTCCTCCATCTCCACTTCCTCCTCCTCCTCCACCTCCTCCTCCTCTATGTCCACTTCCTCCATCTCCACCTCCTCCTCCTCCTCCTCCTCCACTTGCTCCTCCTCCATCTCCACTTCCTCCTCCTCCACCTGCTCCTCTACCATCTCCACTTCCTCCATCTCCACTTCCTCCATCTCCACTTCCTCCTCCTCCTCCTCCTCCACTACCATCTCCACTTCCTCCATCTCCACTTCCTCCATCTCCACTTCCTCCTCCTCCTCCTCCTCCACTTGCTCCTCCTCCATCTCCACCTCCTCCTCCTCCACCTCCTCCTCCTCCATCTCCACCTCCTCCTCCTCCTCCACCTCCTCCATCTCCACTTCCTCCTCTTCCACCTCCTCCTCCACCTCCTCCATCTCCACTTCCTCCAACTCCACTTCCTCCTCTTCCACCTTCTCCTCCTCCACCTCCTCCATCTCCACCTCCTCCTCTTCCACCTCCTCCTCTTCCACCTCCTCCACTTCCAACTCCTCCTCTTCCACCTCCTCCACCTCCACTTCCTGCTCTTCCACCTCCTCCTCTTCCACCTCGTCCTCCACCTCCTCCATCTCCACTTCCTCCTCTTCCACCTCCTCCTCTTCCACCTCCTCCACCTCCACATCCTCCTCTTCCACCTCCTCCTCTTCCACCTCCTCCTCCTCCACCTCCTCCTCCTCCATCTCCACCTCCTCCTCCTCCACCTCCTCCATCTCCACTTCCTCCTCTTCCACCTCCTCCTCTTCCACCGCCTCCTCCTCCACCTCCTCCATCTCCACTTCCTCCAATTCCACTTCCTCCTCTTCCACCTCCTCCTCCTCCACCTCCTCCATCTCCACTTCCTCCTCCTCCTCCTCCACTTCCTCCATCTCCACTTCCTCCTGTTCCACCTGCTCCTCCTCCACTTCCTCCATCTCCACTTCCTCCTCTTCCACATCCTCCTCTTCCACCTCCTCCTCTTCCACCTCCTCCGCTTCCAACTCCTCCTCTTCCACCTCCTCCACCTCCACTGCCTCCTCTTCCACCTCCTCCTCTTCCACCTCCTCCTCTTCCACCTCCTCCACCTCCTCCATCTCCACCTCCTCCACCTCCTCTTCCTCCATCTCCACCTCCTGCTCCTCCTCCTCTTCCTCTCCTCTTCCTCTTCCTCCTCCTCCTCCTCCTCTCCTGGGAGAGAGTCTGTGGTCTGTGACCTAGCCATCACCACCAGTCTGTCTTCCTAGTGAGAGAGAGTCTGTGGTCTATGACCTAGCCATCACCACCAGTCTGTCTTCCTAGTGGGAGAGAGTCTGTGGTCTGTGACCTAGCCATCACCACCAGTCTGTCTTCCTAGTGGGAGAGAGTCTGTGGTCTGTGACCTAGCCATCACCACCAGTCTGTCTTCCTAGTGGGAGAGAGTCTGTGGTCTGTGACCTAGCCATCACCACCAGTCTGTCTTCCTAGTGAGAGAGAGTCTGTGGTCTGTGACCTAGCCATCACCACCAGTCTGTCTTCCTAGTGGGAGAGAGTCTGTGGTCTGGGACCTAGCCATCACCACCAGTCTGTCTTCCTAGTGGGAGAGAGTCTGTGGTCTGTGACCTAGCCATCACCACCAGTCTGTCTTCCTAGTGGGAGAGAGTCTGTGGTCTGTGACCTAGCCATCACCACCAGTCTGTCTTCCTAGTGGGAGAGAGAGTCTGTGGTCTGTGACCTAGCCATCACCACCAGTCTGTCTTCCTAGTGGGAGAGAGAGTCTGTGGTCTGTGACCTAGCCATCACCACCAGTCTGTCTTCCTAGTGAGAGAGAGTCTGTGGTCTGTGACCTAGCCATCACCACCAGTCTGTCTTCCTAGTGGGAGAGAGAGTCTGTGGTCTGTGACCTAGCCATCACCAACAGTCTTTCTTCCTAGTGGGAGAGAGTCTGTGGTCTGTGACCTAGCCATCACCACCAGTCTGTCTTCCTAGTGGGAGAGAGTCTGTGGTCTGTGACCTAGCCATCACCACCAGTCTGTCTTCCTAGTGGGAGAGAGTCTGTGGTCTGTGACCTAGCCATCACCACCAGTCTGTCTTCCTAGTGGGAGAGAGTCTGTGGTCTGTGACCTAGCCATCACCACCAGTCTGTCTTCCTAGTGGGAGAGAGTCTGTGGTCTGTGACCTAGCCATCACCACCAGTCTGTCTTCCTAGTGGGAGAGAGTCTGTGGTCTGTGACCTAGCCATCACCACCAGTCTGTCTTCCTAGTGGGAGAGAGTCTGTGGTCTGTGACCTAGCCATCACCAGCTGGGAGGCAATGAGCAGTTACAGAGGAGACCTGGCTAGAGCTGCTAATGCAATGGACCATCCTAGTGCATCCCAAATGGTAGCCTGTTCCCCGTAGTGCACTACTATAGACCAAGTCTCATCGGGCTCTGGTCAAAAGTAGTGCACTACTATAGACCAATTCTCATAGGGCTCTGGTCAAAAGTAGTGCACTACTATAGACCAAGTCCCATAGGGCTCTGGTCAAAAGTAGTGCACTACTATAGACCAAGTCCCATAGGGCTCTGGTCAAAAGTAGTGCACTATATAGGGAATAGGGTGCCATTTGGGATGCATTTCATGTGTTTAAATAAAGGGTTGTGCTGCTCTGAGAAAATGCTTTTCTGTCTTAGAGGTTGTTGTTTTCATCTCCCTGTTTGTTTTGTCTGTTGTTGTTTTAAAGCTTTTCAAGGAGAGTAAGTTATTTCACTGCTAATTAGTTGTCCCTCGCTGGCACAGAGGAGGTAGTAAACTAATCAACAGCAAGTAAAGGAGTCTTTTACTTTTTAAGATAAAGGCACAATGTTACGAATGTCGATTAGCTTTTTTTTTCCAGTAGAATTGCTAAATTTCTATGTTTCACCAATATTCAAATGGTGTTAAGTTAAATGAAACATTCCCCAAATGAATTGCCAATGTCAGGAACCACCAACCAGAACAGAGGGTTCCAGGTAGAAGGCAACGAGCCCAGGCATGGGAGAACAGATTTAAATGTTTTTGTCTCATCCAGTGCATTCCTTTTGTTTTATTAACAAACTGTGTGAAATTATTTATCGCCAGTAACTTTCTTCCAAAAGTGTCATGTTTAGGGGGCCAATTCCACTGACACACACACATCCTCTGACTCCAACATTTAATATTTTAAACCCTTGTTGAAAACCTGCAACCCATTAATGAGATGGTTTCCTGCATTGCCCCAGGGCATTTTAAAACATGGGTGCTTATCCGATCACTCACGATGTGACACAAACTTTAAATAGAGACAAGTGACAAGTATAGTCCAGTTTTACAGGGCATTATGGGACAGAACTGGGTAAAGCTGAAACGCTGGGACGGACGGGCGGCCAGGTAAAGATAAAACTAATTAGACAGGCCTGTAAATGTGTTTTTTTTCTCTCCGCTGGTTTAATGAGGTTCTAATATTACTCACAAGGATGTCCTGTCAGTCATACTCAGCTGTAGATGATGTGTCCCAGTGTTGGGGGTGAGGGGGGGCTTTAGCTCAAAGGCCCCCCATGGCAGTTATACTGATGTCTTGTTGCTCCTGCTAACGACACAGAGGAGAAATGCAAGGCCACAGGGTGCCACTCACCACATGCATGTTGAAGAGATAAGGTATCAATTAGCCTTAAAAAGCTCAGAAACCGTGAATCGGTAACACACAGCCTGCTAGTCAGGTGTTTCTGAGGGTCAGAGTATTGTATTGTATTGTACCTGGCTAGTCAGGTGTTTCTGAGGGTCAGAGTGTTGTATTGTACCTGGTTAGTCAGGTGTTTCTGAGGGTCAGAGTATTGTATTGTACCTGGTTAGTCAGGTGTTTCTGAGGGTCAGAGTATTGTATTGTACCTGGTTAGTCAGGTGTTTCTGAGGGTCAGAGTATTGTATTGTATTATACCTGGTTAGTCAGGTGTTTCTGAGGGTCAGAGTGTTGTATTGTACCTGGCTAGTCAGGTGTTTCTGAGGGTCAGAGTATTGTATTGTACCTGGTTAGTCAGGTGTTTCTGAGGGTCAGAGTATTGTATTGTACCTGGCTAGTCAGGTGTTTCTGAGGGTCAGAGTATTGTATTGTACCTGGTTAGTCAGGTGTTTCTGAGGGTCAGAGTATTGTATTGTACCTGGCTAGTCAGGTGTTTCTGAGGGTCAGAGTATTGTATTGTACCTGGCTAGTCAGGTGTTTCTGAGGGTCAGAGTATTGTACTGTACCTGGCTAGTCAGGTGTTTCTGAGGGTCAGAGTGTTGTATTGTACCTGGTGAGTCAGGTGTTTCTGAGGGTCAGAGTGTTGTATTGTACCTGGTTAGTCAGGTGTTTCTCAGTGACTGGGACTCTCTTCTACATAACTGATGGGATAGATTCATATCAATCTTCTTCGGGAATGGCCTATCGGGGAACAGTGGGTTAAACTGCCTTGTTCAGGGTGGCAGAACGACAGATTTGAACCTCGTCAGCTCGGGGATAGGAGTTACTGGCCCAACACTCTAACCACTAGGCTCCCTGCAGCCACTCTAACCACTAAGCTCCCTGCAGCCACTCTAACCACTAGGCTCCCTGCAGCCACTCTAACCACTAGGCTCCCTGCAGCCACTCTAACCACTAAGCTCCCTGCAGCCACTCTAACCACTAGGCTCCCTGCAGCCACTCTAACCACTAGGCTTCCCTGCAGCCACTCTAACCACTAGGCTCCCTGCAGCCACTCTAACCACTAGGCTCCCTGCAGCCACTCTAACCACTAGGCTCCCTGCAGCCACTCTAACCACTAAGCTCCCTGCAGCCACTCTAACCACTAGGCTCCCTGCAGCCACTCTAACCACTAAGCTCCCTGCAGCCACTCTAACCACTAGGCTCCCTGCAGCCACTCTAACCACTAGGCTCCCTGCAGCCACTCTAACCACTAGGCTCCCTGCAGCCACTCTAACCACTAGGCTCCCTGCAGCCACTCTAACCACTAGGCTCCCTGCAGCCACTCTAACCACTAAGCTCCCTGCAGCCACTTTAACCACTAGGCTCCCTGCAGCCACTCTAACCACTAAGCTCCCTGCAGCCACTCTAACCACTAGGCTCCCTGCAGCCACTCTAACCACTAGGCTCCCTGCAGCCCCTCTAACCACTAGGCTCCCTGCAGCCACTCTAACCACTAAGCTCCCTGCAGCCACTCTAACCACTAAGCTCCCTGCAGCCACTCTAACCACTAGGCTCCCTGCAGCCACTCTAACCACTAAGCTCCCTGCAGCCACTCTAACCACTAAGCTCCCTGCAGCCACTCTAACCACTAAGCTCCCTGCAGCCACTCTAACCACTAGGCTCCCTGCAGCCCCTCTAACCACTAGGCTCCCTGCAGCCACTCTAACCACTAGGCTCCCTGCAGCCACTCTAACCACTAGGCTCCCTGCAGCCACTCTAACCACTAGGCTCCCTGCAGCCACTCTAACCACTAAGCTCCCTGCAGCCACTCTAACCACTAAGCTCCCTGCAGCCACTCTAACCACTAGGCTCCCTGCAGCCACTCTAACCACTAGGCTCCCTGCAGCCCCTCTAACCACTAAGCTCCCTGCAGCCACTCTAACCACTAAGCTCCCTGCAGCCACTCTAACCACTAAGCTCCCTGCAGCCACTCTAACCACTAGGCTCCCTGCAGCCACTCTAACCACTAGGCTCCCTGCAGCCACTCTAACCACTAGGCTCCCTGCAGCCACTCTAACCACTAGGCTCCCTGCAGCCACTCTAACCACTAGGCTCCCTGCAGCCACTCTAACCACTAGGCTCCCTGCAGCCACTCTAACCACTAAGCTCCCTGCAGCCACTTTAACCACTAGGCTCCCTGCAGCCACTCTAACCACTAAGCTCCCTGCAGCCACTCTAACCACTAGGCTCCCTGCAGCCACTCTAACCACTAGGCTCCCTGCAGCCCCTCTAACCACTAGGCTCCCTGCAGCCACTCTAACCACTAAGCTCCCTGCAGCCACTCTAACCACTAGGCTCCCTGCAGCCACTCTAACCACTAAGCTCCCTGCAGCCACTCTAACCACTAGGCTCCCTGCAGCCACTCTAACCACTAAGCTCCCTGCAGCCACTCTAACCACTAAGCTCCCTGCAGCCACTCTAACCACTAAGCTCCCTGCAGCCACTCTAACCACTAGGCTCCCTGCAGCCCCTCTAACCACTAGGCTCCCTGCAGCCACTCTAACCACTAGGCTCCCTGCAGCCACTCTAACCACTAGGCTCCCTGCAGCCACTCTAACCACTAGGCTCCCTGCAGCCACTCTAACCACTAAGCTCCCTGCAGCCACTCTAACCACTAAGCTCCCTGCAGCCACTCTAACCACTAGGCTCCCTGCAGCCACTCTAACCACTAGGCTCCCTGCAGCCCCTCTAACCACTAAGCTCCCTGCAGCCACTCTAACCACTAAGCTCCCTGCAGCCACTCTAACCACTAGGCTCCCTGCAGCCACTCTAACCACTAGGCTCCCTGCAGCCCCTCTAACCACTAAGCTCCCTGCAGCCACTCTAACCACTAAGCTCCCTGCAGCCACTCTAACCACTAGGCTCCCTGCAGCCACTCTAACCACTAGGCTCCCTGCAGCCACTCTAACCACTAGGCTCCCTGCAGCCACTCTAACCACTAGGCTCCCTGCAGCCACTCTAACCACTAGGCTCCCTGCAGCCACTCTAACCACTAGGCTCCCTGCAGCCACTCTAACCACTAGGCTCCCTGCAGCCACTCTAACCACTAAGGCTCCCTGCAGCCACTCTAACCACTAGGCTCCCTGCAGCCACTCTAACCACTAGGCTCCCTGCAGCCCCTCTAACCACTAGGCTCCCTGCAGCCACTCTAACCACTAAGCTCCCTGCAGCCACTCTAACCACTAGGCTCCCTGCAGCCACTCTAACCACTAAGCTCCCTGCAGCCACTCTAACCACTAGGCTCCCTGCAGCCCCTCTAACCACTAAGCTCCCTGCAGCCACTCTAACCACTAAGCTCCCTGCAGCCACTCTAACCACTAGGCTCCCTGCAGCCACTCTAACCACTAGGCTCCCTGCAGCCACTCTAACCACTAGGCTCCCTGCAGCCACTCTAACCACTAGGCTCCCTGCAGCCACTCTAACCACTAGGCTCCCTGCAGCCACTCTAACCACTAGGCTCCCTGCAGCCACTCTAACCACTAGGCTCCCTGCAGCCACTCTAACCACTAAGCTCCCTGCAGCCACTCTAACCACTAGGCTCCCTGCAGCCACTCTAACCACTAGGCTCCCTGCAGCCACTCTAACCACTAAGCTCCCTGCAGCCACTCTAACCACTAAGCTCCCTGCAGCCACTCTAACCACTAGGCTCCCTGCAGCCACTCTAACCACTAGGCTCCCTGCAGCCACTCTAACCACTAGGCTCCCTGCAGCCACTCTAACCACTAGGCTCCCTGCAGCCACTCTAACCACTAGGCTCCCTGCAGCCACTCTAACCACTAGGCTCCCTGCAGCCACTCTAACCACTAGGCTCCCTGCAGCCACTCTAACCACTAGGCTCCCTGCAGCCACTCTAACCACTAGGCTCCCTGCAGCCACTCTAACCACTAGGCTCCCTGCAGCCACTCTAACCACTAGGCTCCCTGCAGCCACTCTAACCACTAGGCTCCCTGCAGCCACTCTAACCACTAAGCTCCCTGCAGCCACTCTAACCACTAAGCTCCCTGCAGCCACTCTAACCACTAAGCTCCCTGCAGCCACTCTAACCACTAGGCTCCCTGCAGCCCCTCTAACCACTAGGCTCCCTGCAGCCACTCTAACCACTAGGCTCCCTGCAGCCACTCTAACCACTAGGCTCCCTGCAGCCACTCTAACCACTAGGCTCCCTGCAGCCACTCTAACCACTAAGCTCCCTGCAGCCACTCTAACCACTAAGCTCCCTGCAGCCACTCTAACCACTAGGCTCCCTGCAGCCACTCTAACCACTAAGCTCCCTGCAGCCCCTCTAACCACTAAGCTCCCTGCAGCCACTCTAACCACTAAGCTCCCTGCAGCCACTCTAACCACTAGGCTCCCTGCAGCCACTCTAACCACTAGGCTCCCTGCAGCCCCTCTAACCACTAAGCTCCCTGCAGCCACTCTAACCACTAAGCTCCCTGCAGCCACTCTAACCACTAGGCTCCCTGCAGCCACTCTAACCACTAGGCTCCCTGCAGCCACTCTAACCACTAGGCTCCCTGCAGCCACTCTAACCACTAGGCTCCCTGCAGCCACTCTAACCACTAGGCTCCCTGCAGCCACTCTAACCACTAGGCTCCCTGCAGCCACTCTAACCACTAGGCTCCCTGCAGCCACTCTAACCACTAGGCTCCCTGCAGCCACTCTAACCACTAAGCTCCCTGCAGCCACTCTAACCACTAAGCTCCCTGCAGCCACTCTAACCACTAGGCTCCCTGCAGCCACTCTAACCACTAAGCTCCCTGCAGCCACTCTAACCACTAAGCTCGCCGCAGCCACTCTAACCACTAGGGTCCCTGCAGCCACTCTAACCACTAGGCTCCCTGCAGCCACTCTAACCACTAGGCTCCCTGCAGCCACTCTAACCACTAGGCTCCCTGCAGCCACTCTAACCACTAAGCTCCCTGCAGCCACTCTAACCACTAGGCTCCCTGCAGCCACTCTAACCACTAGGCTCCATGCAGCCACTCTAACCACTAGGCTCCCTGCAACCACTCTAGCCACTAAGCTCCCTGCAGCCACTCTAACCACTAAGCTCCCTGCAGCCACTCTAACCACTAAGCTCCCTGCAGCCACTCTAACCACTAGGCTCCCTGCAGCCACTCTAACCACTAGGCTCCCTGGAGCCACTCTAACCACTAAGCTCCCTGCAGCCACTCTAACCACTAAGCTCCCTGCAGCCACTCTAACCACTAAGCTCCCTGCAGCCACTCTAACCACTAGGCTCCCTGCAGCCACTCTAACCACTAGGCTCCCTGCAGCCCCTAAATAAAAAGAGCATTTACAACTTCATTGCCCAAAAGGAGATTTGTATAATCCTGTATGTATCGTGTATTGCCCTCGGCCTCTTCAAGACAGTATAATAAAGGCCAAACAACAAGTCCCTGAATGACTCTACAGGTAACCAGTGAAAAAGGAGAGCGTATAACATGATTCCTCTGTGTGGAATCACCGTACACATCTGTGTTCCCATATAGCCGCAGGAGAATCTGCATCCTGCCAGCCCCTGAGCTGAACCATGGAATTATAAAGACAACACACCAGCCATTCAGACAGACAGACGGACAGACAGACAGGCAGGTAGGCAGGCAGGCAGACAGATACAGATGGGACAGGCAGGGCTTTAGGAGATTATACTGACAATATATGCCAAGTACCATGCCCAAATTGGCAGTTAATGAGGTTTGCATTTAAATCCCGGGGAAGTGAAGTGGCACTCTGAATGTGGACAAAAGTGAGGTGCCTCTTCAGCGCTGGTGAGTTAATGCAGGTTAAGAGAGAGAGGGAGAGGGAGAGAGAGAGAGAGAGAGGGAGCGGGAGGATTGCGAAGAAGGGGTCAGCCGAGGTAATAGAATACTGCCCTTCAACGATAGCTTCCTCTTGAGTTTAAGTGTGTCGCAGCCGTTGTAGACTCCTGCCGTCTGGTTGGCCTCCTGTATAACGGTTAGGAAACAGCACAGGTGGATACGCATTTATTTCCCTCATTACTCATGTTAGAGGGCTGGTTAAACTCATGAATGAATTTCAATCTGTCCACAGTCACCTTAGGAAATAACAGACACCATGGTCTCCATTTAGACAGTATTGTGTGTTTGTGCCTGTGTGCAAGTGAAATAGTATTTCAGTCTTTCCCCAAACCTATGTATACAGTGTGTAGTTAAATAGCCTACGTAGATGTAAGTGCTTGGCCTCTAGGCTACTCCTATAACCTGTTAACATTTCAACCTCAGCAGATTCAGCTTGACCTCTAGGTTACTCTTATACATCCTCTACAGCATAGGTGAGTCCACCGCGTGACGTTTGAGCTAACGCAGGCTAATGCGATTAGCATTTGGTTGTTAGTTTTACCTTTATTTAACCAGGCAAGTCAGTTAAGAACAAATTCTTATTTTCAATGACGGCCTAGGAACAGTGGGTTAACTGCCTGTTCACGGGCAGAACGACAGATTTTGTACCTTGTCAGCTCGGGGATTTGAACTTACAACCTTTCGGTTACTAGTTCAATGATCTAACCACTAGGCTACCCTGCCGCCCCGGCATATCTGATATTGGAAGAAAGCTTAAATTGTTGTTCATGTAACCGTGTTGTCAGATTCAACGTGACCTCCAGCCTATAACATAAATACTTGACCAATTCACTCTCAGCAGTTTCAGCTCGGAAACAGGCCGATATATTGCTCCACTCAGCTGAAAGGCTTGAGCCTTCATGGATGACTAGCCTGTATGACTAAAATGCACACCTGTGCAAAAGTGGAAGGAAAACCTTAATCTCAGTTTCTCTGCCAGACAGATATGTCATCATGCTGCTGTAGAAACACACCGTTTAAAAGAAAAGTTAGTCAATGTTTTAAAAAACGATTCAAATGTTGTTGTATTTCTCTCCAAACTGTGAAACACATTCCAAGATACGAGCCCAACACTGCCACCAAATGTCATAAGATATCAATGTGGAGGAAAACACCATGCTTCATATTGTAGTGGAGGATAACACCATGCTTCATATTGTAATGGAGGATAACACCATGCTTCATATTGTAGTGGAGGATAACACCATGCTTCATATTGTAGTGGAGGATAACACCATGCTTCATATTGTAGTGGTGAAAACACCATGCTTCATATTGTAATGGAGGAAAACACCATGCTTCATATTGTAATGGAGGATAACACCATGCTTCATATCCTAATGGTAGAAAACACCATGCTTCATATCCTAATGGAGGATAACACCATGCTTCATATCCTAATGGTGGAAAACACCATGCTTCATATTGTAATGGAGGATAACACCATGCTTCATATCCTAATGGTAGAAAACACCATGCTTCATATCCTAATGGTAGAAAACACCATGCTTCATATCCTAATGGTAGAAAACACCATGCTTCATATTGTAGTGGAGGATAACACCATGCTTCATATTGTAATGGAGGATAACACCATGCTTCATATCCTAATGGTAGAAAACACCATGCTTCATATTGTAGTGGTAGAAAACACCATGCTTCATATTGTAATGGAGGATAACACCATGCTTCACATCCTAATGGTAGAAAACACCATGCTTCATATTGTAGTGGTAGAAAACACCATGCTTCATATCCTAATGGTGGAAAACACCATGCTTCATATTGTAGTGGTAGAAAACACCATGCTTCATATTGTAGTGGTATAAAACACCATGCTTCATATCCTAATGGAGGAAAACACCATGCTTCATATTGTAGTGGTAGAAAACACCATGCTTCATATCCTAATGGAGGATAACACCATGCTTCATATCCTAATGGAGGATAACACCATGCTTCATATTGTAGTGGTAGAAAACACCATGCTTCATATCCTAATGGAGGAAAACACCATGCTTCATATTGTAGTGGTAGAAAACACCATGCTTCATATCCTAATGGAGGATAACACCATGCTTCATATTGTAGTGGTGAAAACACCATGCTTCATATTGTAGTGGTGAAAACACCATGCTTCATATCCTAATGGAGGATAACACCATGCTTCATATTGTAATGGAGGAAAACACCATGCTTCATATTGTAGTGGAGGAAAACACCATGCTTCATATTGTAGTGGTAGAAAACACCATGCTTCATATTGTAGTGGTAGAAAACACCATGCTTCATATCCTAATGGAGGATAACACCATGCTTCATATCCTAATGGTGGAAAACACCATGCTTCATATTGTAGTGGAGGAAAACACCATGCTTCATATTGTAATGGTGGAAAACACCATGCTTCATATCCTAATGGAGGATAACACCATGCTTCATATTGTAGTGGAGGAAAACACCATGCTTCATATTGTAGTGGAGGATAACACCATGCTTCATATTGTAGTGGAGGAAAACACCATGCTTAATATCCTAATGGTGGAAAACACCATGCTTCATATTGTAGTGGAGGAAAACACCATGCTTCATATCCTAATGGTGGAAAACACCATGCTTCATATTGTAGTGGAGGAAAACACCATGCTTCATATTGTAGTGGAGGATAACACCATGCTTCATATTGTAGTGGAGGAAAACACCATGCTTCATATCCTAATGGTGGAAAACACCATGCTTCATATTGTAGTGGTGAAAACACCATGCTTCATATTGTAGTGGTAGAAAACACCATGCTTCATATCCTAATGGTGGAAAACACCATGCTTCATATCCTAATGGAGGATAACACCATGCTTCATATTGTAATGGAGGAAAACACCATGCTTCATATTGTAGTGGAGGAAAACACCATGCTTCATATTGTAGTGGTAGAAAACACCATGCTTCATATTGTAGTGGTAGAAAACACCATGCTTCATATTGTAGTGGTAGAAAACACCATGCTTCATATCCTAATGGAGGATAACACCATGCTTCATATCCTAATGGTGGAAAACACCATGCTTCATATTGTAGTGGAGGAAAACACCATGCTTCATATTGTAATGGTGGAAAACACCATGCTTCATATCCTAATGGAGGATAACACCATGCTTCATATTGTAGTGGAGGAAAACACCATGCTTCATATTGTAGTGGAGGATAACACCATGCTTCATATTGTAGTGGAGGAAAACACCATGCTTAATATCCTAATGGTGGAAAACACCATGCTTCATATTGTAGTGGAGGAAAACACCATGCTTCATATCCTAATGGTGGAAAACACCATGCTTCATATTGTAGTGGAGGAAAACACCATGCTTCATATTGTAGTGGAGGATAACACCATGCTTCATATTGTAGTGGAGGAAAACACCATGCTTCATATCCTAATGGTGGAAAACACCATGCTTCATATTGTAGTGGTGAAAACACCATGCTTCATATTGTAGTGGTAGAAAACACCATGCTTCATATCCTAATGGTGGAAAACACCATGCTTCATATCCTAATGGAGGATAACACCATGCTTCATATCCTAATGGAGGATAACACCATGCTTCATATCCTAATGGAGGATAACACCATGCTTCATATCCTAATGGAGGAAAACACCATGCTTCATATTGTAATGGAGGAAAACACCATGCTTCATATCCTAATGGTGGAAAACACCATGCTTCATATCCTAATGGTGGAAAACACCATGCTTCATATCCTAATGGAGGATAACACCATGCTTCATATCCTAATGGAGGATAACACCATGCTTCATATCCTAATGGAGGATAACACCATGCTTCATATCCTAATGGAGGATAACACCATGCTTCATATCCTAATGGAGGAAAACACCATGCTTCATATTGTAATGGAGGAAAACACCATGCTTCATATCCTAATGGTGGAAAACACCATGCTTCATATCCTAATGGAGGAAAACACCATGCTTCATATCCTAATGGTGGAAAACACCATGCTTCATATCCTAATGGTGGAAAACACCATGCTTCATATCCTAATGGTGGAAAACACCATGCTTCATATTGTAATGGAGGAAAACACCATGCTTCATATTGTAATGGAGGAAAACACCATGCTTCATATCCTAATGGTGGAAAACACCATGCTTCATATTGTAATGGAGGAAAACACCATGCTTCATATTGTAATGGAGGAAAACACCATGCTTCATATCCTAATGGTGGAAAACACCATGCTTCATATCCTAATGGTGGAAAACACCATGCTTCATATTGTAATGGAGGAAAACACCATGCTTCATATCCTAATGGTGGAAAACACCATGCTTCATATCCTAATGGAGGAAAACACCATGCGTCATATCCTAATGGTGGAAAACACCATGCTTCATATCCTAATGGTGGAAAACACCATGCTTCATATCCTAATGGTGGAAAACACCATGCTTCATATCCTAATGGTGGAAAACACCATGCTTCATATCCTAATGGTGGAAAACACCATGCTTCATATCCTAATGGTGGAAAACACCATGCTTCATATCCTAATGGTGGAAAACACCATGCTTCATATCCTAATGGTGGAAAACACCATGCTTCATATCCTAATGGTAGAAAACACCATGCTTCATATCCTAATGGTGGAAAACACCATGCTTCATATCCTAATGGTAGAAAACACCATGCTTCATATCCTAGTGGTAGAAAACACCATGCTTCATATCCTAGTGGTAGAAAACACCATGCTTCATATCCTAGTGGTAGAAAACACCATGCTTCATATCCTCATATCCTAATGGTGGAAAACACCATGCTTCATATTGTAGTGGTAGAAAACACCATGCTTCATATCCTAGTGGTAGAAAACACCATGCTTCATATCCTAATGGTAGAAAACACCATGCTTCATATCCTCATATCCTAATGGTGGAAAACACCATGCTTCATATTGTAGTGGTAGAAAACACCATGCTTCATATCCTAGTGGTAGAAAACACCATGCTTCATATCCTAATGGTAGAAAACACCATGCTTCATATCCTCATATCCTAATGGTAGAAAACACCATGCTTCATATCCTAATGGTGGAAAACACCATGCTTCATATTGTAGTGGTAGAAAACACCATGCTTCATATCCTAATGGTGGAAAACACCATGCTTCATATTGTAGTGGTAGAAAACACCATGCTTCATATCCTAAAGGTGGAAAACACCATGCTTCATATCAATGTGGATGAAAACACCATGCTTCATATCCTAATGGTGGAAAACACCATGCTTCATATCCTAATGGTAGAAAACACCATGCTTCATATCCTAATGGTGGAAAACACCATGCTTCATATCCTAATGGTGGAAAACACCATGCTTCATATCCTAATGGTAGAAAACACCATGCTTCATATCCTAGTGGTTGAAAACACCATGCTTCATATCCTAGTGGTTGAAAACACCATGCTTCATATCCTAGTGGTTGAAAACACCATGCTTCATATCCTAATGGTGGAAAACACCATGCTTCATATCCTAATGGTGGAAAACACCATGCTTCATATCATAATGGTGTAAAACACCATGCTTCATATCCTAGTGGTTGAAAACACCATGCTTCATATCCTAGTGGTGGAAAACACCATACTTCAGATCATAATGGTGTAAAACACCATGCTTCATATCCTAATGGTGGAAACCACCATGCTTCATATCCTAGTGGTTGAAAGGACTATGCTTCATTACTATTCAATGCGAATGGAAACTCACTAAAGCGCCGTGTTTCTTTTCAACATTCTTTGAAATAAATCCCTATTCTTCCAGACACACTGTATATCTGAAATTCCCCCCAGTCTACTACATGGTGCTTGTGCTATATAACAAAATACAAAAAACTAATGAAATAAAATGTAAAAACATTGATAAACGAGGCCTTTATATATTCTATATGCCTATATCACTACCCAGCTGTCAACTCATTACATTCTGTATGTGGAACTAGACGTCGACTCGGAATTGACCAGAACCCCTTTTTCTTCTCAACACAGACATGTCAACAGCTCTGTGATATGTCATAAACCAGAATCTCACAAAACAATAATGATACTTATCAGTCACCAGCCTTGGGTTTTTACGCACCAAAGATGGATGAAAATAAACACATATCTCCAGTTTGGATGTTATTGGACCTCAGAAAACAACATAGATTTTTGGAGTTTGTTGTGGTGCTGGTAATTCACTCCCAGCTAGAGATTGATGACTACAACAAGTCCATAAAAGATGTTACCGCTATATTTCAAAGCTAGGATTTATTTCAGGACGTTGTCAAGGCGTTTCTAGAAAACAAGAAACAATTCAATAAATGCTGAATATCATACTTTAAATGTCCAGTACAGTCAAAAACGTGACTTTCCTGTGTTTTATAGAGACAGTATTTCAACACTATGAGGTTGGAATAACACTTTTGAAATTGTGAAAATTATAATAATGCCCCTTTTGGTGTAAGAGCTATTAGATTTTTTTTTTAAAGTTTTAACCTGTTTTGGTAGGATGGAGTTTTGTCCTTCCCGATGACATCAACAGGCAGTACATTAGTTCATAAATAGACCAATAAGAAAGAGGGTTCCGAACCTCTCTGCCAATAACATGTAGTTTTCAGTTGTCCCCTCCCCATAGCTCTCCCAGACAGTGCTTACTCGAGAGATTGCTATTTCTTTTTTGACCATTTTTTATTTAAAACAGTCACAGTAAAACAGTCATTTTTTACCCAGAAACGATTTGATTTTGAGATTTAAGATTTAAAAAAATAGTGTCTGCATTGGATCTTTATTCTTAAACAGAACTTTATTTAATATTTAAAAAATGTTTCTGCATTGGATCTTTATTCTTAAACAGAACTTTATTTAAGATAAAAAAAATGTTTCTGCATTGGATCTTTATTCTTAAACAGAACTTTATTTAAGATTTTTATTCCCAGTATTTGAATAAGAGTCTACAGTAACAGTCTGTATGTTAACAGTGCTTTTACTACTGTTTGGACCATGGCAATTTAATGAGCTGCTTTTGGATATATGGGGGAAGGTGGCTAGCTGGGTCTGTCAAAAACAACCTGACCTATGTGACCATACACGTCACTTAGCCACTTTAGTGAGATAATTACCGTTGTAGTACGATCAGCACTTTGTAAAAGTGACTGGGACTCTCTTGACTAATTTTCCTTCCAATTTAATACTCCTACGCTCCAAGCTAATGGTATTCTTCTTTTCTCTTTGCGACTATCACTTCACCATATTTCAGCGCATGAGTGTACATTTGCAGATGCATTTGTTTCGTTGTTTGCAGAATTTGAAGATCCTCTCTAGCTAAATGGAATGGAAGATGTAGTTATTTTATGTATTTCAAGTAGTACTGTAAGAAACAGTAGAATATAAGTATTTACACGGTAATAAAATATTTAGCGTGATAGAATCCAGATGATCTTCACAAGAGACAAACGACTAGAGGAAATTGGCACAAGGAGGATGGTAACAACGTGTGTGATAAGCTAACACACACACACACACACAATTCCCCCACAATGCCGTTGTGTGATCCCTGACATCACAGGTCACATGTCCCTCCCTCTGACCTCTTACAGCATGTTTCCAACGTCCATTCCACAACTCTCCAGTCACTAGTAAAATACTTCCTGTTTAACAGGAAGTTCCTCATCACGCCTGCCAGAGTTAAGACGCTCAACAACATGACATGCCAGCCTGCAGGAAGCTATTTAATTTATACTGTGTTTCACCACCTCCATGTAAACACTCAGAGTGTGTGCCAAATGGCAACATATTCCCTATTTAGTGCAGAGCTCTTTCTGGTCAAACGTAGAGCACTATAAAGGGAATGGGAGCCATTTGGGATGCATTCCATGTACTCGCGTGATGGTGTTTTCCTTCTGTTAATAGGTGGACTTTAGGTCAGTACACTAGCTGCAGTAGACCAGCAGAGCTGAGGTGAAGTCGTAGCAGAGCTGAGGTGAAGTTATATCAGAGCTGAGGTGAAGTCGTAGCAGAGCTGAGGTGAAGTTATATCAGCTGAGGTGAAGTCGTAGCAGAGCTGAGGTGAAGTTATATCAGAGCTGAGGTGAAGTTATATCAGAGCTGAGGTGAAGTCATAGCAGAGCTGAGGTGAAGTCGTATCAGAGCTGAGGTGAAGTCATATCAGAGCTGAGGTGAAGTCGTAACAGAGCTGAGGTGAAGTTATATCAGAGCTGAGGTGAAGTTATATCAGAGCTGAGGTGAAGTCGTAGCAGAGCTGAGGTGAAGCCGTACCAGAGTGTAGGTGAAGTAGTAGCACTTGCCAAGATGATTTCACTTGTGTCGTTACTGGAATGCCGGTGTGGACGGAGGGATATACGGAGGGAGGGTGAAACTGATGAATGTCCAACCGTGGCAGATTCACAGCCCAGATCCTAGTGCTGCTGTAGAGGAAACTAATGGCTTACGGAGAAAACCGAGGTCTAGCTAACTCTTCCTCCATCACACACACACACACACACACACACACACACACACACACACACACACACACACACACACACACACACACACACACACACACACACACACACACACACACACACACACACACACACACACACACACACACACACACACACACACACACACACACACACACACCAAATAACTACCAGATGAAAGCCTTTTGCCCCCCTCCTCCTCTTTCACTCCAGCCCTCTTCCCTTTCCCCCGCTGTTCTCCCTGTTTCCAGAGGAACCCGAGGCATTGGTGGCAGACTTCTGGACGGGGTGGCTAGCATCTGTGGTCTGGGTATGCTGCTGTCTTGTCTGGGTGGCAGGTGGGAGAGGGGCATCTGTGGTCTGGGTATGCTGCTGTCTTGTCTGTGTGGCAGGCGGGAGAGGGGCATCTGTGGTCTGGGTATGCTGCTGTCTTGTCTGGGTGGCAGACTTCTGGACGGGGTGGCTAGCATCTGTGGTCTGGGTGGCTAGCGTCTGTCGGGGTGGCTAGCATCTGTCTGGGTGGCTAGCATCTGTGGTCTGGGTGGCAGGCGGGAGAGGGGCATCTGTGGTCTGGGTGTCAGGCGGGAGAGGGGCATCTGTGGTCTGGGTGGCAGGCTGGAGAGTGGCATCTGTGGTCTGGGTATGCTGCTGTCTTGTCTGGGTGGCAGGCGGGAGAGGGGCATCTGTGGTCTGGGTATGCTGCTGTCTTGTCTGGGTGGCAGGCGGGAGAGGGGCATCTGTGGTCTGGGTGGCAGGCGGGAGAGGGGCATCTGTGGTCTGGGTGGCAGGTTCGAGAGGGGCATCTGTGGTCTGGGTATGCTGCTGTCTTGTCTGGGTGGCAGGTGGGAGGGGGGGGGGCATTGCTGGGTATCTACCCCCCTTGGCTAGTGTTTAGGACAGTTCAGTGCTACTCCAGTGCTACCCCCATACCCCAGTCTGCCTCCTGTCCTCTCTGCCTATCTTTACTAAGTATATGGTTTTTCTCTCTCTCTCACCTCTTCCTCTCTTCATGGGCTTTCAGGACAGTTCAGGATATCAGGAGAGTTCAGGATATCAGGAGAGTTTAGGACATCAGGAGAGTTCAGGACATCAGGAGAGTTCAGGACATCAGGAGAGTTCAGGACATCAGGAGAGTTCAGGACATCAGGAGAGTTCAGGACATCAGGAGTGTTCTGGACATCAGGAGAGTTCAGGACATCAGGAGCATTCAGGACATCAGGAGCGTTCAGGACATCAGGAGAGTTCTGGACATCAGTACAGTTCAGGACATCAGGAGAGTTCAGGACATCAGGAGAGTTCAGGATATCAGGAGCATTCAGGACATCAGGAGCGTTCAGGACATCAGGAGAGTTCTGGACATCATTACAGTTCAGGGCGTCAGGAGAGTTTGCATAGTACTAGGAGGATTTGGAGGGAGGTCCAAAAATAACATTTGTGTTGTACGTCATTAGTCATTTTTCACTCTACGTTAACTTGACCTGCCGCATTGGTACAGCAGAAATCCCAACTCGTAGGTGCTCCTGCATGGGGCCTCGTTACAGGAAGATGGTGCTCCTGCATGGGGCCTCGTTACAGGGAGATGGTGCTCCTGCATGGGTCCTCGTTACAGGGAGATGGTGCTCCTGCATGGGGCCTCGTTACAGGGAGATGGTGCTCCTGCATGGGGCCTCGTTACAGGAAGATGGTGCTCCTGCATGGGGCCTCGTTACAGGGAGATGGTGCTCCTGCATGGGGCCTCGTTACAGGAAGATGGTGCTCCTGCATGGGGCCTCGTTACAGGAAAATGGTGCTCCTGCATGGGGCCTCGTTACAGGAAGATGGTGCTCCTGCATGGGTCCTCGTTACAGGGAGATGGTGCTCCTGCATGGGGCCTCGTTACAGGAAGACGGTGCTCCTGCATTTGGCCTCGTTAGAGGATGATGGTGCTCCTGCATGGGGCCTCGTTACAGGAAGCTGGTGCTCCTGCATGGGGCCTCATTACAGGAAGATGGTGCTCCTGCATGGGGTCTCGTTACAGTAAGACGTCATCATGGAGCCTAGAGAACCACATCACCTCACTGGTCTGACGTCACCATGGAGCCTAGAGAACCACATCACCTCACTGGTCTGACATCATCATGGAGCCTAGAGAACCACATCATTTCACTGGTCTGAAGTCCCCATGGAGCCTGGAGAACCACATCACCTCACTGGTCTGAAGACCCCATGGAGCCTAGAGAACCACATCACCTCACTGGTCTGAAGACCCCATGGAGCCTAGAGAACCACATCACCTCACTGGTCTGAAGACCCCATAGAGCCTAGAGAACCACATCACCTCACTGGTCTGAAGACCCCATGGAGCCTAGAGAACCACATCACCTCAATGGTCTGAAGTCCCCATAGAGCCTAGAGAACCACATCACCTCACTGGTCTGAAGACCCCATGGAGCCTAGAGAACCACATCACCTCACTGGTCTGAAGACCCCATAGAGCCTAGAGAACCACATCACCTCACTGGTCTGAAGACCCCATGGAGCCTAGAGAACCACATCACCTCACTGGTCTGAAGTCCCCATAGAGCCTAGAGAACCACATCACCTCACTGGTCTGACGTCACAATGGAGCCTAGAGAACCACATCACCCCACTGGTCTGAAGACCCCATGGAGCCTAGAGAACCACATCACCTGACTGGTCTGAAGACCCCATGGAGCCTAGAGAACCACATCACCTCACTGGTCTGAAGACCCCATGGAGCCTAGAGAACCACATCACCTGACTGGTCTGAAGACCCCATGGAGCCTAGAGAACCACATCACCTCACTGGTCTGAAGACCCCATGGAGCCTAGAGAACCACATCACCTCACTGGTCTGAAGACCCCATAGAGCCTAGAGAACCACATCACCTCACTGGTCTGAAGACCCCATGGAGCCTAGAGAACCACATCACCTCAATGGTCTGAAGTCCCCATAGAGCCTAGAGAACCACATCACCTCACTGGTCTGACGTCACAATGGAGCCTAGAGAACCACATCACCCCACTGGTCTGAAGACCCCATGGAGCCTAGAGAACCACATCACCTGACTGGTCTGAAGACCCCATGGAGACTGGAGAACCACATCACCTCACTGGTCTGAAGACCCCATGGAGCCTAGAGAACCACATCACCTCACTGGTCTGAAGACCCCATAGAGCCTAGAGAACCACATCACCCCACTGGTCTGAAGACCCCATAGAGCCTAGAGAACCACATCACCTCAATGGTCTGAAGTCCCCATAGAGCCTAGAGAACCACATCACCTCACTGGTCTGACGTCACAATGGAGCCTAGAGAACCACATCACCCCACTGGTCTGAAGACCCCATGGAGCCTAGAGAACCACATCACCTGACTGGTCTGAAGACCCCATGGAGCCTAGAGAACCACATCACCTCAATGGTCTGAAGTCCCCATAGAGCCTAGAGAACCACATCACCTCACTGGTCTGACGTCACAATGGAGCCTAGAGAACCACATCACCCCACTGGTCTGAAGACCCCATGGAGCCTAGAGAACCACATCACCCCACTGGTCTGAAGACCCCATGGAGCCTAGAGAACCACATCACCTGACTGGTCTGAAGACCCCATGGAGACTGGAGAACCACATCACCTCACTGGTCTGAAGACCCCATGGAGCCTAGAGAACCACATCACCTGACTGGTCTGAAGACCCCATAGAGCCTAGAGAACCACATCACCTGACTGGTCTGAAGACCCCATAGAGCCTAGAGAACCACATCACCTCACTGGTCTGAAGACCCCATGGAGCCTAGAGAACCACATCACCTGACTGGTCTGAAGACCCCATAGAGCCTAGAGAACCACATCACCTCAATGGTCTGAAGTCCCCATAGAGCCTAGAGAACCACATCACCTCACTGGTCTGACGTCACAATGGAGCCTAGAGAACCACATCACCCCACTGGTCTGAAGACCCCATGGAGCCTAGAGAACCACATCACCCCACTGGTCTGAAGACCCCATGGAGCCTAGAGAACCACATCACCTCACTGGTCTGACGTCACAATGGAGCCTAGAGAACCACATCACCTGACTGGTCTGAAGACCCCATGGAGACTGGAGAACCATCCAACAATGTAATGGAGCCTGAGTGTTGTCCATTTCATACATGTTTAAGCCATAATAAATGTACTAGACAGATGCATGTTCCATAGACATAACGTGTTGAACAAACCATGAGAATATTGTTCAAACCTGCTAGTCAGGCCTTCTGTATATTCTGTCAGTTTGATTCTGAGCTGACAGGATCATGATGAGGATGATGATGATGATTATGATGGCGATGATGACAATAACCACGGCCATGACTTAATATGCATATAATGTTTAAAATTAAAAACCGAATAAAGTCGGTGCCAAATGACATGAACATCTCCTGTTGTGATTAGTTGAGACGTTGCATCTCAAGGAGTTTAATCTGACCTGCTGGGCTCTACCTCTGTCTTTCTCCTCCTCTAGTCTCGCTACTGGCTGACTTCCTGACCGACTGCCTGACTGCCTGACTGCCTTTCTGCCTGTCTGCCTGCCTGACTGACTGCCTGACTGCCTGACTGCCCGCCTGTCTGCCTGACTGTCCACCTGTCTGCCAGCCTGACTGTCTGCCTGCCTGTCACCCAGCCTGACTGACTGGCTGCCCGCCTGTCTGCCTGACTGCCCGCCTGTCTGTCTGCCTGTCTGTCTGCCAGACTGCCCGCCTGTCTGTCTGCCTGTCTGTCTGCCTGACTGCCCGCCTGTCTGTCTGCCTGACTGCCCGACTGCCTGGCTGCCCGCCTGTCGGCCTGACTGCCCGCCTGTCTGCCAGCCTGACTGCCTGTCACCAGCAGTTATCTGATGGAAGGCCTGATAGCGATGTTTTCCACCAACTCTTTGATGAGGAGAAGAACAAGAGGGACCTTAATAGAATTGGCATGCAGAGCTGGTAGTGATGCGTCCCTGAGCTGCCTACTATACGCATCTACTGCTCCCGGCACTTCCTCCCAGCAGCTCACTGGCTCTAATTGTTATTAATCTACACCAATTAAAACGGGTGGCTCCCTGTCATTCTCCCCCTCCTTCACCTCCTCCACTTGACAAGCGCGTACATTGTTGACATGTAAAGAGAACTGCTGAGAAACATTTCCCCTTACAGTGTTCGCCGCTATGCTGCTGTACCTCCCCGGGTCTCTCCACCTTTTTTTTGTGCCTGGTACCATTTGGCATTAGCAGATAAAGATAAAGCTCATATTTGAATAACTGGGTGCTGGGCTCATATCAAATACATGTATTAGGTTACAGGATTCACTTGATTCATTCAATTTAAAGAAATTGCGGGGGCCACTTTGAATCTTTTCGTCTCATAACATTACCGCAAGCCACAGATCTCTAATTTCAAGAAGAAAAGAAAGGGGCCCTTGCTGAGGGCATTTTGTTCTCTCCAACTACTCTGGACAGCCTGGTGCTTCTCCCTGAGGAGATGGAATGTATTCAAATGTATCTCCATCAATGAGCACAGTAATTATGAATTCAGCACTAATTAGTATATATACTACTTTCCTTGCATATTTGATTTCCACTGTGAGATGGTAATAAGGGAAATGCCCATTTTTTTGTCCTATCTCATGAAGATTCCAGAATGTTAAAGGGGGAGGGCAGATGGTGCAGGGAGACAGGGGGGGGGGGGGGTGCAGGGAGACAGAGGGGGGGGGGGGGGGGGGGTGCAGGGAGACAGAGGGGGGGGGGGGGGGGTGCAGGGAGACAGAGGGGGGGGGGGGGTGCAGGGAGACAGGGGGGGGGGGGGTGCAGGGAGACAGAGGGGGGGGGGGTGCAGGGAGACAGGGGGGGGTGCAGGGAGACAGGGGGGGGGGTGCAGGGAGACAGGGGGGGGGGTGCAGGGAGACAGGGGGGGGGGTGCAGGGAGACAGGGGGGGGGGGGTGCAGGGAGACAGGGGGGGTGCAGGGAGACAGAGGGGGGGGGGTGCAGGGAGACAGGGGGGGGGGTGCATTAAGTATATAAAACATTTAGAAGAAAAAAAACTTTACAGATAATTGGTCTGGTTACTGAGGGGATAAAACTTTACAGATAATTGGTCTGGTTACTGAGGGGATAAAACTTTACAGATAATTGGTCTGGTTACTGAGGGGATAAAACTTTACAGATAATTGGTCTGGTTACTGAGGGGATAAAACTTTACAGATAATTGGTCTGGTTACTGAGGGGATAAAACTTTACAGATAATTGGTCTGGTTACTGAGGGGATAAAACTTTACAGATAATTGGTCTGGTTACTGAGGGGATAAAACTTTACAGATAATTGGTCTGGTTACTGAGGGGATAAAACTTTACAGATAATTGGTCTGGTTACTGAGGGGATAAAACTTTACAGATAATTGGTCTGGTTACTGAGGGGATAAAACTTTACAGATAATTGGTCTGGTTACTGAGGGGATAAAACTTTACAGATAATTGGTCTGGTTACTGAGGGGATAAAACTTTACAGATAATTGGTCTGGTTACTGAGGGGATAAAACTTTACAGATAATTGGTCTGGTTACTGAGGGGATAAAACTTTACAGATAATTGGTCTGGTTACTGAGGGGATAAAACTTTACAGATAATTGGTCTGGTTACTGAGGGGATAAAACTTTACAGATAATTGGTCTGGTTACTGAGGGGATAAAACTTTACAGATAATTGGTCTGGTTACTGAGGGGATAAAACTTTACAGATAATTGGTCTGGTTACTGAGGGGATAAAACTTTACAGATAATTGGTCTGGTTACTGAGGGGATAAAACTTTACAGATAATTGGTCTGGTTACTGAGGGGATAAAACTTTACAGATAATTGGTCTGGTTACTGAGGGGATAAAACTTTACAGATAATTGGTCTGGTTACTGAGGGGATAAAACTTTACAGATAATTGGTCTGGTTACTGAGGGGATAAAACTTTACAGATAATTGGTCTGGTTACTGAGGGGATAAAACTTTACAGATAATTGGTCTGGTTACTGAGGGGATAAAACTTTACAGATAATTGGTCTGGTTACTGAGGGGATAAAACTTTACAGATAATTGGTCTGGTTACTGAGGGGATAAAACTTTACAGATAATTGGTCTGGTTACTGAGGGGATAAAACTTTACAGATAATTGGTCTGGTTACTGAGGGGATAAAACTTTACAGATAATTGGTCTGGTTACTGAGGGGATAAAACTTTACAGATAATTGGTCTGGTTACTGAGGGGATAAAACTTTACAGATAATTGGTCTGGTTACTGAGGGGATAAAACTTTACAGATAATTGGTCTGGTTACTGAGGGGATAAAACTTGACAGATAATTGGTCTGGTTACTGAGGGGATAAAACTTTACAGATAATTGGTCTGGTTACTGAGGGGATAAAACAACACTCTTACCTTGCAGTTAACATCCTGCTGCCTTAAATACGCCTTTCAGGGACACAGCTGCTTTAACGCTAAAAGCTTCAGCGACGATGGAATTTCTGTCCCTATTTTATATTTGATCAAAATTACTATGTTAACTGCTACTGCAGTTAATTTCACCATCTTTTGTTACTGCAGTTAATTTCACCATGTTTTGTTACTGCAGTTAATTTCACCATGTTTTGCTACTGTAGTTAATTTCACCATGTTTTGCTACTGCAGTTAATTTCACCATGTTTTGCTACTGTAGATAATTGCACCATGATGTTTTGCTACTGCAGTTAATTTCACCATGTTTTGCTACTGTAGATAATTGCACCATGATGTTTTGCTACTGCAGTTAATTTCACCATGTTTTGCTACTGCAGTTAATTTCACCATGTTTTGCTACTGTAGATAATTGCACCATGATGTTTTGCTACTGTAGTTAATTGCACCATGATGTTTTGCTACTGTAGTTAATTGCACCATGATGTTTTGCTACTGTAGTTAATTGCACCATGATGTTTTGCTACTGAAGTTAATTGCACCACAACATTTTGCTACTGTAATTAATTGCACCATGATGTTTTGCTACTGTAGTTAATTGCACCATGATGTTTTCTACTGTAATTAATTGCACCATGATGTTTTGCTACTGTAGTTAATTGCACCATGATGTTTTGCTACTGTAGTTAATTGCACCATGATGTTTTCTACTGTAATTAATTGCACCATGATGTTTTGCTACTGTAGTTAATTGCACCATGATGTTTTGCTACTGTAGTTAATTGCACCATGATGTTTTGCTACTGTAATTAATTGCACCATGATGTTTTGACAAAATAATCTTCAGGAGAGTCTGGGAGTTAAACAGAACATTTTAACGTATTTAATCTACTTCATATCATGTGCTTCTCACCATACACAGGCCTTCAGCTATAATTGGTCAAATCTAAACTTTAATTGAAAATAATAATAATAATAATAATAATAAAATAAAACAAATCCAAGTTAGACCTAAAGGTTATATTTAGTCATTCTCATAACTGAATTCAGTGGAACAATGGTATTTCTCCATACAGGAAATTGGCAATAAAATATGTCAGGATATCCTATTCACAGTTTTCTCCATTCTTCCACATTTGGCCTATGAACATAGCCACACAGGGAAAAACAACATTGAAATGCTTTGTTTTTTAATACTTCTGTTTTACAGAAATCCAGAGTATATTTTGACTACTACTACCTACCTTTTGGCTATAGCTAAGGAAGTCCAATCATTTATCTCTCACTCAGCAGAGAGTACTTCAATGTGAGCCTGAAAAGAATCCTAATAGCTGAACTCAAACACAAAGCAAAGCTTAATATATACAGTATACACATCTGTTAAATTTGCATTACCTTAGGTTCTGCGTGTATGGGATGTGAGTTGTTTGTCTAGGTGGTAGGGGCACGGAGAGTCATTAGTGAGAACACCATTACCTTAGGTTCTGCGTGTATGGGATGTGAGTTGTTTGTCTAGGTGGTAGGGGCACGGAGAGTCATTAGTGAGAACACCATTACCTTAGGTTCTGCGTGTATGGGATGTGAGTTGTTTGTCTAGGTGGTAGGGGCACGGAGAGTCATTAGTGAGAACACCATTACCTTAGGTTCTGCGTGTATGGGATGTGAGTTGTTTGTCTAGGTGGTAGGGGCACAGAGAGTCATTAGTGAGAACACCATTACCTTAGGTTCTGCGTGTATGGGATGTGAGTTGTTTGTCTAGGTGGTAGGGGCACAGAGAGTCATTAGTGAGAACACCATTACCTTAGGATCTGCGTGTATGGGATGTGAGTTGTTTGTCTAGGTGGTAGGGGCACAGAGAGTCATTAGTGAGAACACCATTACCTTAGGTTCTGCGTGTATGGGATGTGAGTTGTTTGTCTAGGTGGTAGGGGCACAGAGAGTCATTAGTGAGAACACCATTACCTTAGGTTCTGCGTGTATGGGATGTGAGTTGTTTGTCTAGGTGGTAGGGGCACAGAGAGTCATTAGTGAGAACACCATTACCTTAGGTTCTGCGTGTATGGGATGTGAGTTGTTTGTCTAGGTGGTAGGGGCACAGAGAGTCATTAGCGAGAACACCATTACCTTAGGTTCTGCGTGTATGGGATGTGAGTTGTTTGTCTAGGTGGTAGGGGCACAGAGAGTCATTAGTGAGAACACCATTACCTTAGGTTCTGCGTGTATGGGATGTGAGTTGTTTGTCTAGGTGGTAGGGGCACAGAGAGTCATTAGTGAGAACACCATTACCTTAGGTTCTGCGTGTATGGGATGTGAGTTGTTTGTCTAGGTGGTAGGGGCACGGAGAGTCATTAGTGAGAACACCATTACCTTAGGTTCTGCGTGTATGGGATGTGAGTTGTTTGTCTAGGTGGTAGGGGCACAGAGAGTCATTAGTGAGAACACCATTACCTTAGGTTCTGCGTGTATGGGATGTGAGTTGTTTGTCTAGGTGGTAGGGGCACGGAGAGTCATTAGTGAGAACACCATTACCTTAGGTTCTGCGTGTATGGGATGTGAGTTGTTTGTCTAGGTGGTAGGGGCACAGAGAGTCATTAGTGAGAACACCATTACCTTAGGTTCTGCGTGTATGGGATGTGAGTTGTTTGTCTAGGTGGTAGGGTCACGGCACAGAGAGTCATTAGTGAGAACACCATTTCCAGAAGCCCACCTGCCCAATAAAAAACCTCCAACGATATGAGGAGGTTTGTAACGGTTTTCCTCCTCTTCTGAGGAAGAGTAGGAAAGATCGGACCAATGCGCTGCGTGGTAAGTGTCCATATTTTAATGAAATAATCGAACACTGAATACAAAAGAACAAGATAAATAAATGAAAACCGAAACAGTTCTGTATGGTAAAACACAGACACAGAAAACAACTACCCACAACCCATAGTGGGAAAACAGGCTGCCTAAGTATGGTTCTCAATCAGAGACAACGATTGACAGCTGCCTCTGATTGGGAACCATACCAGGCCAAACACATAGAAATACCAAACATAGAACAAACACACAGAATGCCCACCCCAACTCACGCCCTGACCAAACTAATATAGAGACATAAAAAAGGAACAGGATGTGACAAGGTTGATATTTTCCCTCACCTTCTTTTTCCTTCTTTTTCTCTCAGGTCATTACTGTGAATGTGACTATGTTCAAGTGTTGCCTTTACATCGACATGCTTCGATAAGAAGTCAAATAATAACCTACAATCCCATTCAGCTCTACGTCTACATGTGTTCTGATTCTGGAAAGAAATAAGAAAATAAGAACTTTTCCAGCTGCCCCCATTTCCACCAATGAGTTCTGTAAGTGACCCCTGACCCCTGCCCCATTTCCACCAATGAGTTCTGTCAACTGACCCCTGACCCCCGCCCCATTTCCACCAATGAGTTCTGTCAACTGACCCCTGACCCCCGCCCCATTTCCACCAATGAGTTCTGTAAGTGACCCCTGACCCCCGCCCCATTTCCACCAATGAGTTCTGTCAACTGACCCCTGACCCCCGCCCCATTTCCACCAATGAGTTCTGTCAACTGACCCCTGACCCCCGCCCCATTTCCACCAATGAGTTCTGTAAGTGACCCCTGACCCCCGCCCCATTTCCACCAATGAGTTCTGTAAGTGACCCCTGACCCCCGCCCCATTTCCACCAATGAGTTCTGTAAGTGACCCCTGACCCCCGCCCCATTTCCACCAATGAGTTCTGTAAGTGACCCCTGACCCCCGCCCCATTTCCACCAATGAGTAATGTCAACTGACCCCTGACCCCTGCCCCATTTCCACCATGAGTAATGTCAACTGACCCCTGACCCATTTCCACCAATGAGTAATGTCAACTGACCCCTGACCCCTGACCCCCGCCCCATTTCCACCAATGAGTTCTGTCAACTGACCCCTGACCCCCACCCCATTTCCACCAATGAGTAATGTCAACTGACCCCCCCCCCCCCCCATTCGATGGGCTACAGCCAACGCATGGTGATGCTGAGTTCCTGTAGAAGGTTCCCAGATCAACATTCATTTCCAGATCACCTGGGGTTGTGATGTGAGAGACAGCTCAAGGATCCCTGTATTCCCACACATCATTAGTCAAGCCAGACGTTATCATCATGTCATACTGCTAGCTCATAAATGACGTGCCCTAGAAAGACAAGTTCGTTCTATATCGATTTATTGATGTATTTCTTTGTTATGCTCCAGCTAACATACCATACCAGACCCAGGTGATGTTTTGGTGGTTTATACATTCTGGAGGTCCAATTTAGTTACGCTCTGTTATTAATAAACCACACATGAGGATCTGGGCCTTACAATAAAACATGAGACCAGGTGCAGAGAGAGGGTTAGAGGACTAAGATATATACTTTTGATTGACATGGACTTAAACACGGTGTCATAACAGAATAGGAATGGGAGTCTATTCACTGCTGTCCCCTCCATTGTCAGGATGGTTGGGCAACGGTGTAGGGTAGTGGGTCAGAACTGAAAACCAGAGGCAACGATGCAGGGTAGTGGGTCGGAACTGAAAACCAGAGGCAACGATGCAGGGTAGTGGGTCGGAACTGAAAACCAGAGGCAACGGTGTAGGGTAGTGGGTCGGAACTGAAAACCAGAGGCAACGATGCAGGGTAGTGGG